>NC_135694.1:1676408-1731408 GCF_964276395.1 Gasterosteus aculeatus | reverse complement strand
CAGCGCATGTTCATGTGTGCTCAGATGGGGGTCCGCGTGGGATAATTTGATCTTCTAACAACCACTTGAGTCAAGTCAAGTGTGGGAAAAGGGCTGATACCACACGTTCAGCTCCACAAATCCTGGATCATCACTCCCATTCTTTCATATTTCAAAACTTCCATCCGTTTATTGCAATGCCCCTGAACCATTGTGGACACGTTAAAGGCTGTCTTCTCTTCTTTATACCTGCATGCAACCTGAAGACCAATGGCTCCATAATGCAGGAAAGCCTCCCGTAACCAGCTGGTTTGGTTCTGCAGAACCACCCGAGAGGTCTTCATTGGGGACCGTTGGGAAAAAGGGGAGCCGTCCCTCGGCTCCATGTTGAAGCGCCGCGTTTCGTTCCCTGAAGGAGTGAAGAAGCTTCTCATGAAACACTGCTTTTCCTTCAGTAAGAGCCGCTGGACGGTCGCATTTTTTAAAACTGAAATAAAAGCCCTCGGAGCGAAAGTAGGAGTATGAACAACGCTGCTAACAGCAGGTCTTCTCCTGGGTCACAGTCACCTCCCCATCCAGGTCCTCCGGAAAACATCAGCAGGGAGCACGAGGGCCGCGTAGTCAAGACAGGAGGATTGTCTGTAAATTGACTTTTAAATCCCGGAGGGAGTATTAAACCTACCTCCGCTCATGCTGACGGCCTTCGCTTTTGTTTGTTCTCCGGCTCACTTGGAATTCCAGTCAGTCTGTTTGACGCTGTCGCAGCGCGGAGAAAAAAAAAAACAACCCATCGCCGCACCGACGCGCCAAAGATGTGATCGGAGGGGAGCAAAACGCAGCGGCTGCAGCCAGAGGGGTTGATTGGTAAATGATGAGGTTTGTCTGCCCCCCCCTCGACCCCCCCCCCCCCCCCCCCCCGACCAGCCAGCAGCAGGTCTGCAGAGGGAGGGCCGGGCCGGCTGTTGTTGTTTCACATGACTGATTGTCACTTTAATCTCGGGCCGGGAGACACAGATTCAGTCAAATGAAATCCTCTTCTGGCTGAATGACTGAATCAAGTAGGCGCAATCACGGCTGAACATAAACACACCGCGGCCTGTGTGTGTCTGTGTGTGTGTGTGTGTGTCTGTGTGTGTCTGTGTGTGTGTGGGACGGGAGCTGAGGCTGAATGAATCGTATTCGAGGGGCAACAACGAAGAGTCCTCCCTCGCCACAAAGATGCCGCTGCGGCGCGTTCAGACAGGCGTTCCCCCGGGGGGGTTGTGGAACCATGAAGCCCGTCGCGCTCTCGGGATCCTTGGCGAGCCGAAGGGGCGGTACCCGCGGATCGCTACGGGCCCCCCCGATGCTGTTGACACAAACGGACCCAAACAAAACACACCAGCGGAGAAACAAGACCAGAGCTCCCCGCACGCAACATCATGATGTCACCGGGACAAATGCTAACAGGAAGGCAGCGTTACTAAAGCAGCTCCCCCCCCCACACACACACACAATCCCATTTCACCCCCGGAATGACTGAGCCCCCTGACTTCGGTCCACTTCCATCCATTCACAGGGATCTTTTATTCATATCCTTTCTTTTTTTCGCAGACGGAATGAAATGAACACAGTTGGCAGCAATATGTCAAGACTGCTGATCCGCTGTAAGTCACTCTCACTCAAATAGGGGGGGGGTGAGACGGGTCTACGAGGGCCCGGTCTGTCTCTCCGTGGCTAACAAGCGGCCCCCTCCAGGCCGTGGACTTTTCCATTTGCCCGGGAAAAAACGCGCCATAAATCAAAGGGCCCATCCGACCTTCACGTGACGGTTAAACCGCTTCAGACGTCCGGCTTCAGGCTCTTGGTGAATGAAATTA
The DNA here is from genome assembly GCF_964276395.1 of Gasterosteus aculeatus. Lineage (NCBI taxonomy): Eukaryota > Metazoa > Chordata > Actinopteri > Perciformes > Gasterosteidae > Gasterosteus > Gasterosteus aculeatus. Next base: position 1,729,570 of record NC_135694.1, on the reverse strand, counting down.
CGGGCCGGGCGCCGCCTCCGAAGAAGAAGAGGAAGAAGAAGAAGAAGAAGAAGACAATATTCGGACGTGAAATTGGGGGTTTCGTGTTGAGAAAACCAATCGCTGCGCACCAGAGCGTGCTTCCTTGAAAAGAAGAAGACGGATGTACGGAACTCGAGTTGGGGAGAGTGGGGGGGAGGGAGGGGGAGGGTTAGCGTTGGGGGGGATCAAACCCTCGGTGTGACAACCATGCTGAACCAACAAGACATAAAGGGAAGACTGCAATACGCAGAAGAGAAGGGGGGAGGGGGGGGGGTGATGTTTAAAGAGAGACTGATGGATGAGGATGGAGAACAAAAGGAAGGAAGTGAGCTGGGGAGAGAGAGAGAGAGAGAGAGAGAGAGAGAGAGAGAGAGAGAGAGAGAGAGAGAGAGAGAGAGGGCATATCGTGCATTAAGATGAGGCTTTACAACCGGAATAAAAATGAATTGGACGGTTTTCCAAATCCAAATATTTGGGTCTGTCGTGAATTTCCAGACGAGCTGCTAAAAGCGGACGCTTTTGCCGGGGGGGGGGCAAGTACCAAGTGCCAACACGTCCCAAGCCTCTAATCCCCCCTGGAGACAGGTGGATTAGCGGAAGCTTCATTGAATAAACTCGATGATCCCTGTTTGGCGCAAGTATTTGCGGCGGAATCCCCCCCGCGAGGTTGAACTGCCGCACCCTCTCCGCACGCACGCACGCACGCACGGCCACCCGCGTCCACACGGACGCGAACACACCCTCTGAGGAGTCAACACGTCCCCGCGGCTTCGTTCCGTCTCAGACCAGCGCGACGCGTCTTAACGAGCAGCGGCGCCACTTTGCGCGGTGCGCTAATTACTCAGCACATGCTCCCTCAATGTGGATCGGCTCCCCTTTGCCATAAAAAAGCACCTCAAATCAACTGTTTATCAATTTTCTTATCAATTTTGGGGAAGCCGGGGAACGCGTTGTCACTCCAGACGATGTTTCTGGGCTGCGTAAAAACGCCGCTGTGTCCGTCTGCGCCACAACCACCCGGATACAGAGTCCTCACCATCACACACACTCGGAAGGAACTAAATCTGATGTCTCCAAAGACCCCCCCCCCCCTACACCATGCATGTCTGCACACCTCTGACCTCCATCCGTGCCAGAGAGACGCGTGTTATAGTCTCACCTCTCCTTGGAGCGGCTTCACTCACCTGCGTGCACGTCTGACTGTTCCTCGCGCGCCCTGGCGGTTTGTGACGTCTGTCCCCCCCGAAGCTACGTCCTTCTTGGGTGTCCGCTACAGTATGTCCGTGTCCTCGAGTCTCCACTGACGTCTCGCTGGCTGGCGCGTGGACTCGAGGAGAAGATGAGAAGGGAACGTGCGCGGTGCTCCGGTCGGTCCTCTTCGGTGCCGGATTCCTTTCAGTTGGTCTTATCGCCACGGAACCAGAGCGGACGCGTTCCGCGGTCCATTTTTGGTCCGGTGCGCACCGAGACCGCGTCCCGCACCGCGCAGGAGCCAGAAGGCATGTAACGAATCCCACGTCAGGGTCCAAACAACGGAACCGGGTCGGTTAGAGTCGTTAGTTTTGCTCCACCTGCGGGACGTTGAACCGTCCGTCTCTCCTCTGAGGAAAGTTTGAATACCGGAGTCCGGAGCGCGCAGGGCACGAGAGAGAAGCCGCGACGAAGCGCTGCTGAGCGGAGAGGAGGGGGAGGCAGGACGGGAGGGAGGGAGGGAGGGAGGGAGGGGGGGAGACACACTGCAGACTCCGACGCACCTCACCGAGCGCCGGTGGACTCAACGAGGTCCGGAATCCAAACGAGCTCGACCAAAAAATATTTGGGGTCCTTGTTGTTCCAGATGTGTTCCTTGAGCAGATGTGTTCACCTGCAGATCAGAGCTGCAGCAGCCACGTGCTAACACCATGAGCCCGCGTGCTTCTTCATTTCTGTACTTATTTCACATCTTCAGATTTGAGAAGGTTTTTCTGTTCGAATGCACCATGAGGGGCGAACAAGTCATTTACATACAAGATCCTCCCCTGATTTGCAGATTAGATTGTTGGAAGGCTTCATTTCACCTGTGGAATAAATACCGTGTTTGTGATGCAGGAGCTGATGACACATGTTGTGAAACACTTTGTGTTTAATGTTGCATATATGAGGTCAACACAGGACCTCATTTGATTTTTGCGGGAATTACATTTGTTTTAGCGCGAAAGGGTCATGAAACGTTTTCTCTTTAGTTAATGTGGCATAACGGCTGGTTTGTGGTCAGAAGAGGTCTGACAGCGAGGAGAAGAGGTGAAATACTAAAATAGTGCGCTTTCAATTGCGCCTTTTTTCTTCTACTTCCGTCCACCCTCGCTTCACCAGACCCCATTCACAAGAAGAATGCAGATGGCGTCGACCTTCAATGCAGCGAGGTGAAGCCAGAATGTCCTCACAAGATGGAAAACTCACGTGTCCCCACAAAGGAAGCGGTGTGGGAACACACACACACGTGAACAATGAACTGTAATACTGTTGAAAAGACTCAATCATCTATAGCGTCACTGTTTATCCCTTTGATTTGACTTCACATTTACACATTTGAATACACAGCAGAACCACATGGAAAAATAATGTTTACATTTAAACATGTTTGCAATGGTTACTGAGAGAAGTAGAGTCATTTCCTCATAGACGTCTATGGGAGCAGAGGAGTCGCCCCCTGCTGGTCACTACAGAGAAGTAGAGTCATTTCCTCATAGACGTCTATGGGAGCAGAGGAGTCGCCCCCTGCTGGTCACTACAGAGAAGTAGAGTCATTTCCTCATAGACGTCTATGGGAGCAGAGGAGTCGCCCCCTGCTGGTCACTACAGAGAAGTAGAGTCATTTCCTCATAGACGTCTATGGGAGCAGAGGAGTCGCCCCCTGCTGGTCACTACAGAGAAGTAAAGTCATTTCCTCATAGACGTCTATGGGAGCAGAGGAGTCGCCCCCTGCTGGTCACCACACAGAATGCAGCTTCAACACATGAAGCTTTGGCTTCACGTTTTCATTTCTGCAGAGAGGGTTGGCGTGACGCTGGATACGAGCATGCGCACGACCCACAAACTGGATAGTTGCTCTGCTCGATAGATTTAGCTCGGGCTTACCTCAGCGGGCACCGCCAAAAGAAAACAGCACAAGATTTGCTAACTGGCAAACTTCCTGGAATTCTCCCATGTCCGCTGATAAACACAGGATCCATCCGAAGGTAGCTGGCCAGCCAGCGTGTGAAAAAAGCCACCTTACATAACTCTGTGCTTGAAAGCGTTCATTTCCAAGTTTTAAAGAGAACTAGAGGCTGCACAGATGGAGTTTCCCTCTTAGTGTTCCCTTTCCACCGGGCTTCAGACTGAACAACGCTCAGCTCGGCAACCTGTGCTTCTCCGCGACTCCACCCATGAAGTTCGGCCTTAAGAAATGACCCAAAACTAAAACTGGGAGACGGGAGAAGACAGAGAGGGAGGATGGCTGGAAGCTCAGTGTGAGAAATCTTTGAGGATGTAGAGTTCCAGGTATATTCCTATAATATATATTCATGTATTAGGAATAATACATCTTCAGTCGGTATCAGCGACTAGATTTTTTTTGTTTTGCGCTTTAAGTGTCTTTGTATTGGTTCTATTGAACCTAAGAGACCCCCCCTCTCCGTCTCAGAGGATTACTGTTTATCTTCCATCGGTTTCGGTTTACTTCAGTCTCTCGGTATCTGCTCAATCATCCTTCCATATAATTCAATGTTGCTATTATGTTGCCACTAATGGCTGGTAGGAGGCCTTGACTCCTGTGATGAAATGTTTTTCCTTTTTAATGCATTCAGTCTCTTTCTTTTTTAAATGTCTGTATATTTGAAGTATTTCTTTTAATAAGGCAGAAGGTGTTGGATTGAATGTATAACTGTCAAGGCCAGAGTCAGTCTATTACGTTCTGCGATTTATAACATGAATCTTTGTGACTAGAAGACATCATATTTCCTTTTGGAGAAATATGGACTCACCCTCTGAGGACCACGAACGCCTTGGCAAAATGTCACGTCCATCCATCAGATTGATGGTATTTGGTCCGAACCAAAGTTGCAGACAAACATAATTAATGTGCTGTCATCATCATTTAAGATACAACCATCACCCTTAATGTTATCGTTAGCTGCCATCAATAAAACATCTTCTCACAAAAGGAAACATGTTGCACTCGTACAATGCACTGTGCTGGTTTGTTTCCATGTAAATGTGCAGATAATTAGTGAACGAAAGCAGAGTAGAAAGATAATAGAGAGTCACAGAGGAACAAAGTGATCGTGGAAAGACTTTGTGTGATCAAAGCAACATTATTAACAAAAGGACACATTTAAATACAAACGGTGAAATGCAATGGTTTTTGCAGCCCATTAACAAAGTTCTACTGAGTTACAGAGGACTTCAGCCGGCGAGCTCTGATTCATTGAGGTGGACAAGTTGGTGAATTGACCGGCGAGTCGTTATCTCCATCAGAACGTTTTGGGACCTAGCAAGTATTCCAATACGGTTTAGATATCCCCAGCTTCAATCCAAGAGTTCCTCTCTAACATTCGTGTTCGCCAGAGGATGAACTGTTTCTCGTGTGAGGACGCGTTGGAAAAACCTAAATAAGTTCTGTCTTACTCTATATTTCACAGAGTCACAGAGACACACTGCGTTGGATGGTCCCGTGGTTTTATGTCGTAAAGCCTCCTCTCGCGGTGAGATTATCAACGCCCTTCCATGGATAACTACCGTGTGTTTCGGTTCTGTGAATCATTCTGAATTATAGCGACGGCGCGGGGTCGCCTCGCTCCGATTTCTCTCGTCAACATAACGACCTGTATTCTTTCTGACAGTGGGGATTAATGAGGAGACCCCGGGCCTGTCCGCGATTCCTTTATATCGCTGAGGATCCTCCCTCGAGCAGCTCATCACGCGGAGAATTTATCAACCCCCTTAATCCTAATCCGTCCCATTTTTTAGGTTTGAAGTGAGCAGTGAGATTGACTCCATTTTCCATCTGCTGAAGAGGATCTTCAGACTTACGCACATAGAACGTGGACGATGATCTGAAAGTGTCTGTTAATTCTTCTTTGGGCTTTAGAGCTTTAGCGCTTCAAAGCCGTATAATATATATATATATATATATATGATCCATTTTGATCGATGCTGAGGAGGCACTGCACCAAACACATTAACATGCACAAGACCGCAATCCCACGCCTTTGATGATACAATTTACTGCCAAGACCAAGGTCTGCAGATCAAACCCTGACCCCACCTTTGAATAACAGCATCAAGGCGAGAGCTTGATTGACAGATTTCTTTCTAGCGTGGGCTCATCCTTTGCATGCGTGAAGGAAATATCGTCTTTACATATCATGCAAGCAAAAGAAGTTGGGTGGAAGTAAATCTAAATGAAAAGCAACTCAAAGGTTCCAGAGGTGAAAAACAACACAAGTTGGCACAACAAAAGCAAGACCGTCCACTCAAACGAAACTACAAAGTCCCTAGTTTCAGCAGGTATCCCAACACAACATGTTACGTGGTTGGACAACAACACGGTGTCCCCTAATAGGGACAGCATTTCCACAACCTGCAGGATGTTTGTCAAGAAAGTTAAGCAAGGTCAACTTGAACAACCACGCGCGCCCGTGACCATCCACCCTCCATTTCGCTCTGTGTGGGCTACAGAACTTGCCAGTTGGAACCTGGGATCCTCAGTGTCGGATTTCACAGACGGTTAGAAGTTGGGCCCTGAACACAAAGTTCAGCGGACCCCTGTGGAGGCGGAGAGCTGCTCCGTTGTCCATCGATTGACAAAAACGAGGTCGAGTCAGAGGACACCATGAAGGGGCAGCAATGTTCCTGAGTGTCTGCAGAGTTATTTCAGAAGAAGAATCTATGTTCAGAATATATGTTTCCTTAAAGACAATCTGTCCGTCTTGTCCGCAGACTGAAACCGGTCGATAAGGAGACACAAAAGGCTGGCGGCAATGACCTGACACGGCACTCCCTCCTCGCCGGCGAATTTGACGGTTCGCCATTTCTCGTTATTGCCGTGCCGGCACAGAAAAAAACAAATCTGGTTCCAACACGGTTGAGGGATGTCGAAGCCCGCTGATAAAGACGCCAACGAAACGTCTGGCTGGTTAGACGTTGAAGCGTATATACGCAGTTAAAGGCGGCTGGGGGGAAAAACCTCGGTGATCGGGGTCACCAAAGGTCACCGCAGGGACGTCAGGGGCGAGCAGCGGCATCGCCGAACAGAGGTGAGAAGAGATGTGAACTTCTACTTCTGTCGTTTGTTTTTTACCTGACCTACTTATCAGCGTGACAGAAGGGTTTTAATGAGCCTCCCGCTCGTCAGACTCACAATGAAAAGGCCGTGTGAGAGTTTTGGAAGATGGGAAGATGAAAAAAAAGATGAACTTTCTTGAAGATTCTCTTCATAGCCTTATGCGTCGAAAGGGGGGGGTCGGTGCCTTGTCTCGGTGTGTGGTGAAACCACCTGGACACAGACGATAGAGGGGAAGTGACTCAACTGAGGCTGAGTCACTGAGGCCTATCGGGGATGTGGGGTTTAAATCATAATCTGATTCCAGGTCATTGGGGTTGTCTGGCTAGAATATGATGAAAATTGACAATGGACTTTCAAAAATCATTCCTTGAAGTTCAACTTCCCACTATAATACCCGAATAGAAACGCAACCCTTTCATGCCGACGCCTCAGCTGCGGCGCATGACTGACATGAAGGGATTGACGCCATGACTTGTTCTCTTTTTAGAGCCCTTTCCTCCAATCAATCTCGGTCCTCCCTTCAGGTTTTAGCTTCCCTGCAGTTTAATCTCTGACTGATGTGCACCTGGTGGAGACAATTATCCACCTGGCAGGATAAAAGAAGCCATCTGCACCGAGAGGCCCTGAACCCAAACGTCACTCGAGCTGTTCCCAACCAACGCTTGGGTTTAATCGTGCCCGAGAAGACACGATTGCTATTATGGGGAGCCGAAGCTGTGTTTGTTACTTTACCAAAGTGGAGGCTATGAGCATTGGCCCGAAAAACAAAAGAGATTTGTCAAAGAGCAAACACGACAAGTTCTGTTGGAACGGCAGTAATCTACACATTCTGGGAGACGCATTATTCCCTAGCAAGGCATATGAGTGCACACTTGTTTTAGAAACAAAGCCTTCGGTGGGGGGGGGGGGGGGCGCTCAGCCTTCTCCACCGCTCTGCTGCTGATGAGGCTCAGTCCGCTGTGGAAAACCTGGGACCTTTTACTGGGAATCGATGGCTGAGTCACTGCAGCAGCTGCAACCTCCGGCTATTATCCGTGAGACAAACCCACTTCTAGGACATGGCAGATGGGCATCCGATCCCCCCTTTGCAGAAGCCGCCGTGTGAGAATTTCCACTGCTTCAGGGATGAAAAATATCGGCGATCAAATCTCCCGTTGAGAATTCGCCATTGATCGCTCGCTGCTGTAGTTGTGTCGGCGTTGGAGCCAAAGTTTAATGGGAGCCGGATTCAACCTGAAAGGAGAGCGACGGAGAGATGGAGTTACTCTCCCGGCAGCACAAGACGGATGATCCCCCGGCCGGCCCATCCGTCCTCTGCTCCGTTCCCTTCTCTCTGCATTAGGACGCTCGGGTCCAGGGACGCTTAGTGCATTTGGAATACAGACCATCGCGGGGGAATGTACTCGGAGGTTGATGTGAGGCCGATGTGATTGGCAAGGCCACAACTCATGTTTGCATTGCTTGTAATGTGTGACAGGAGGGCCTCCTCTTCCCCTTTGCCATCAGCCTGTGGCAGGCTGAGGAGTAGTGACATGCAATGTGAGCTCCTGCTGAGCTTCGTTCCACAGAGAAGAGGGGCGATGCGTTCAGTATGGAGCCTCTCTCGTCCTTCCTTGTCCCCTCTCTTCCTCCAGCCTTTTTAGTCTCTAACATGCCCACATCCCCCTCTCTCCTCCTCGAGAACGCATGTTACTCTGATCGTCTTATGTAAAATATGAATGTTGTTCAAATCCTCACCTTTTGTCTCCTCTCGTGAGTGTGACTGAGATATCGAGAGGCGTGATTTCCCACCGGCTTCCTGCTTGGACGCCGGAGAGCAGCCGTGTTTACCGTTAATCAGAAACCGATCCCCCTTCCCATCAGCAGCAAACTGCAGCTGGCCAGCTGGGGAACTAATGGGAGCACTTCTTTCTTTTTAGAGACTGACCCCCAAACACCCGCGCTCCACTGGAGCCGCTCGGCGACCAGCTCATCGGGCCGCGGTCGCACAGGACAGATTCCCGATGTGTACGAGGGACGGTGAGTGTCACTGGGAGGAAGAAGGATTTGTGAGTTTATGCAGAGCGACCTCGACATCTGATCTGTGGTCTCGGATCACTGGATCTTTTGTTGAGCGAATATTTCATATATTTTGAACATATTTGTTTAGTGTTGTTAATATTGGATTTGCCGCCTCGCTCTGCGCTCTCTTCTAATGTGAAAGTCGGAGCATAGTAGCACTGTTTGTGCTGCAGACGTGAGACATAGGAGGAGGAATCCCTTTTGACACGCCGTATGTAATTTTTGTCTATAAATACATTTGACTTGACAAGTACGCTGCACACACACACACATAAACATTTATGGACCATTACCCTGCTCATTATGTGTGGATAGACTGATTCTATGTTTCTTTCTTCCCCACAAGTAGAGAGTTTTCCGGGCACGAGGGGCGAAGCTACGGAAGGTCGGCGACGCGGAATGTCTGGAAGACCAAAATATCACAACACACAGATGCGATGAGAGATTCACAGTACAGAAGAACCGCTTTGAGTTCCTTTACAAATTCCTCAAAACATCTACATGGCCAACATCCGACCGAAGCTGCCTTCTAAAGCAAACAACCCTCACGGTGCTGCGGAGTTATGATCAGAGGAGTAAAAACATTATGGATGACGTACATGCAGAAGTATGTGGCTCCTATTTTAGCATTGAAACATTTATTCAAGAGGTGACCACAGAAAATAATTGATGAAAGGAGGCAGAAATTCCAGATAGACCTATAAACTCTACACTACATGAACCATAATTTATTAAATGAGCATCATGCTGTACTGAAGAGGACTTGAAACTAGAGACTGAGACCATAAACTCATGTTTACAACGTTTACTGAGGGAATAAATCCAGAGAGAAGTAGAGTCATTTCCTCATAGACGTCTATGGGAGCAGAGGAGTCGCCCCCTGCTGGTCACTACAGAGAAGTAGAGTCATTTCCTCATAGACGTCTATGGGAGCAGAGGAGTCGCCCCCTGCTGGTCACTACAGAGAAGTAGAGTCATTTCCTCATAGACGTCTATGGGAGCAGAGGAGTCGCCCCCTGCTGGTCACTGCAGAGAAGTAGAGTCATTTCCTCATAGACGTCTATGGGAGCAGAGGAGTCACCCCCTGCTGGTCACTGCAGAGGATTAAAGCCATTGGCTTCTATGTTTGTTGGTTGAGTTTCGCAGGTGGATATCCTCATGATGATAATTGGTGGAGGAATATCAGGTTCAAAGGCTACAGCACTTATTCATATTCATTTATTCAAAGAGGGACAAAAGCCAGCGATCAGCGTATTATATGGATAAAAAAGCCTTGGATTAAATCACTCACACACAAGCACTCTTTAAATAATATCATCATAATGATCAAGAAGTCACTGTGGTCATTTGGGGTCATTTCATCTCTCGTCTTTTCATATGAAAACATACGGAAGAAAGAAGTGAAAACTATGGTAATTCTGTTTTTTCTCTTTGGTTTATTCCCATGATGCCTCACCTTCTGGCTGTCTGCCTCGGGCTGCTGCTGGAACACTGGAATCCTGACTGGAAAATAAAACTCCTTTTATCTCAATGAAATATGTAACGTCTCCTCAAAGCTCGTTGGAAAAGAGAGATGAAGGAAGGAAGTCAGGCTCCTTCATTAAATACACACAAGCTGTCATTGAAACAGCTTCTTCCTACCAAATGTATTAATATCAATAGGACGACAATCGGCTACAGAAATCAGGATGAAAATCAAAACAGTTCTGCAGAATCACCTCTATTCACAGCTTTATTGGAACAGGTTGCCCACAGGTCCACAAAGTATGAAATCACTGTAGACGTATCTGAGTGACGGCTGTGGGTCCTTTGGTGATCCAAACCTCCCAGGAAGCCGAGTGTCACCTGTCATCTGGCCAAAGGACGTGTCTTTGGTCATTAACACATGTTACATGTAGGGTGGAGAGCAGATGTTTCTCTGAAGCCTCCTTAGTGACCTGAAGGCTGTGCCGATGAAACCCCGTCGCTGCACGCACACGTCTCTCAAGGGCGCCGAATGCACCTGCTGTTATGGGTAATGGGTCTGTTCAAAGGGAAAACTTGATTAGCGGCCGTAGTTCTCTCTAATCCAACACACGAGGTCAAGGGGAAATGGGAGTTCCATCTCGTGTGTTGAGTGTTTCTCGGTTTCTGACTCCTCGATCTCTCTCGATCTGCAATCGCGCATTCAAGTAACAGCCTCTCGTCCGCGGGCCGAGCCAGAGGGCCGGTAGTCGGAGGAGGGCGGAGGAGGGCGGAGGATGGTTTTTGTGCGTGTCGCATCCCCCCCCTCCCCCAACTTTCCTCACTGATGATCCCTCTCGACTGAGTCCCCGTTCAAACGAAAACTCGCCCTCTGCTGCCGATCTCTTTTAATACCGAAACTGGATGGTCTGGTTTGACCACGTCGTTCACCCACCCACAACCCCCCCCCTAGCAGGACTTTGGCTTTTGGCTTTAATACATTTGTATTCCTCCCGTGTTTTCGGAGGGAGACGGAGCCCTGCCTTCTTCCTCTCTTCTGGGCGACTCAAGCAAAAGATCAAAGCCTTTATGGCGGTAAGTGTGACAGGATTATTACACATTAATTCTCGCCCACCTTCCTGATGTCTCATTAAGTTACATTGACCCAGCTGGGAGCCGCTGGAAGGTGATTAAACATGAATGGAGCACTTTCTTCCACCTGCAGTTTAAAGGTGTGGCGCCGACGGCGCTGCTTTGAAGTCCAGCGAGGAATCTATTCTGCTTCATGACAGAAAGAGTGGGTAAAAAATAAATAAAAAGGCTAGTTTAAATGTGATTAAACCACGAGGAGGGAAAGAGGGGGCGGGGTTAGCTCAGCTGAAACAGCAGCTCCACATCTGTTGTTCGGCAGCTCGGGAACAAATACTAAACTGAACCAAACATCGAGACACCAGCAGGAGGGTTTCCCCCTTTGGCAGTCCTCATAAGACCTCCGTTCATGCTTCAGTCTCATCGGACGTTCCTTCAACCCCGGCAGGGACATGATTGGCAGATGAATCATGCAGCAACCTGCAGATTTCTGTCAATCGATTCGTCCATTAGACGACAAATCGCTCGGCTCGGATTGAGAGCATAAGAGCGTTCAATGGGGCCCACGTTGTGGTTGGAAATAACTAATCCATTAGAAGAACACTTGGGAACATGGGACACGGAGAGACGTGAAGGGAGGGAGCGTGAACAGAAATGGAGTCTGGCAACAAGCTGGAAGCTTCACAGGCTCCACAGCAAAGAAACCTCCCAACCAGACGGCCACAGAAAAGAGCTGCAAGTGACAGATTCTTTGTAGTAATGCTAAGATGTGGAGGGGGGGGGGGGTTCTGCAGGGAGAGCCTTTTTCTGAGGAGGGAACCGGATCCCTTGGAACTCTGTGAGGTGACAGCGGGTGTCCCATTGGGGATGGAGCCCTTTGTCACCGCAGTGATTGTGTCAAAATATTAGAATTTACAGCCTTTTCAAAGAAGACCCTTAAACCCACCTTCCTCCCCAGTGGCCCTCGGGGGCCTCACAGATGCAGAAAAGTACTGCAGAGACACTCAGCAGAACACAAATACATTTTTTTATCAGGATTTTAGATTTGTTGGCACGAAAAATACCTCCCTGTGGGTATCTGAGCAAAACATTGGTGGGAGGTTATAAAACATGAAGAACTGAGGCTCTATTGATGGAACAGTGTGAGCTAATATCATACAAGAGTTTAAAGACCTCATTATATTTTCTTTGGATTATTATTATTATTATGGCATAGCCATAATAAAATGGACCCTATCTCTGGAACTACTTTGTCTCTCTCTCTTTGAAAAGGAATGTGTACACATTGTCTGACCTTTGTGATATACCTCATATGTGCACAAGCTTGTTGGTTAAAATACTGGAACATAATCGTTTTGTAATTGAGACGTTGCGTTCAGCTCCATCGTTTTATCAGGGAGGACTCATCCGTCCGTCCTTTTTGTTGAATTGCACAATTTACATTTAAAGTGTTCTTTTCTTTTCGACCGACCTCATATTTGTAAAAGCTTGTTGATCTAAATCCCTCAAACTCAACAACAGCAGGTTTGGTTTGGACCTTATTATAGAATTATTACCATTATGTGAACCTTAAAAGTGTCATTTGAATTAAAAGTGACGATCACCTGCCACCAACAACAAAAGGCGCCCTCAATGTTCAGGACTTTAGTCCTTGTGAAGGAACAAGAGAAATGATCAACAGTTTCCCTTTGATGTAACATCAGATAATGACAATGAAATGTTGAATAAAATGCAGAGACAAAAAATGTATATTTCCAAATCTTTATTCTTTTTTTATGGGGTGTGTGGTTGAAACCGGAGGACCCGGAGAAAAACCACACAGACGAATTATGTTTTTTGCCAATTGTAAACCAAAGTTTGGTGAGTGGGAGGAAACCGGAGGACCCGGAGAAAACCCACGCAGAATTGTGTCTAACCCTACCCCTTAACCCATAACCCATGACCCATAACCCCTAAACCCTAACCCCATTAACCCTAACCCAACCCTAACCCTAAACCCCTAACGCCATAAACCCTAAATCCCATGAACCCTAAACACCATAAACCCTAAACCCCATAAACCCTAACCCAAACCCTAACCCCATAACCCATAAACCCTAAACCCCATAAACCCTAACCCCTAACCCATCACCCATAACCCCTAAACCCTAACCCCATTAACCCTAACCCTTAACCCCATAAACCCTAAACCCCTAACCCCATAAACCCAACCCCTAACGCCATAAACCCTAAACCCCATAAACCCTAAACCCCATAAACCCTAACCCGACCCCTAACCCCATAACCCATAACCCATAAACCCTAAACCCCATAAACCCTAACCCATAACCCCTAACCCTAACCCTTAACCCCATAAACCCTAACCCAACCCCTAACCCCATAACCCATAAACCCTAAACCCCATAAACCCTAAACCCCATAAACCCTAACCCATAACCCCTAACCATTAACCCCATTAACCCTAACCCTTAACCCCATAAACCCTAAACCCCTAACCCCATAAACCCAACCCCTAACCCCATTAATCCTAAACCCCTAACGCCATAAACCCTAAACCCCATAAACCCTAAACCCCATAAACCCTAACCCAATCCCTAAACCCATAACCCCTAACGCCATAAACCCTAAACCTCATAAACCCTAAACCCTAAACCCCATAAACCCTAAACCCCATAAACCCTAACCCAATCCCTAAACCCATAACCCATAAACCCTAACCCATAACCCCTCACCCCCTAACCCTAACCCTAACCCTTAACCCCATAAACCCTAACCCAACCCCTAACCCCATAACCCATAAACCCTAAACCCCATAAACCCTAAACCCCATAAACCCTAACCCATAACCCCTAACCATTAACCCCATTAACCCTAACCCTTAACCCCATAAACCCTAAACCCCTAACCCCATAAACCCAACCCCTAACCCCATTAACCCTAAACCCCTAACGCCATAAACCCTAAACCCCATAAACCCTAAACCCCATAAACCCTAACCCAATCCCTAAACCCATAACCCCTAACGCCATAAACCCTAAACCTCATAAACCCTAAACCCTAAACCCCATAAACCCTAACCCAATCCCTAAACCCATAACCCATAAACCCTAACCCATAACCCCTCACCCCCTAACCCTAACCCTAACCCTAACCCCATTAACCCTAAACCCCTAACGCCATAAACCCTAAACCCCATAAACCCTAAACCCCATAAACCCTAACCCAATCCCTAAACCCATAACCCCTAACGCCATAAACCCTAAACCTCATAAACCCTAAACCCCATAAACCCTAACCCAATCCCTAAACCCATAACCCATAAACCCTAACCCATAACCCCTCACCCCCTAACCCTAACCCTTAACCCCATAAACCCTAAACCCAATAAACCCGAACCCAACCCCTAAACCCATAACCCATAAACCCTAAACCCCATAAACCCTAACCCCTAACCCCCTAACCCCTAAGCCACAATTCTGCCCTGTGAGAGGGGAACCAACCCTAACACATCTGTGAACATTCTACATTAATTATCTAAAAAATATATGTCTATGTTTCTGTATAAAAATATGTATTTACATTCTATTCAATGGCACATTATATTACTATTATTATATTACATTTGTTCTTGGATGGTTTGCGGTTGGTTCACCTTTCACCCCCCACCCCCCCTTTCCCTTACATGTGGATACCGTGGACCCTGAAGTTGTAGAGGCACGTCTGCTCTTCATTCCCCCAGTTGCTCCGTATCTGCAGCTTCACGTGGCTGAAGACGTCTTTGACTGGGTTCTGGTCGGAGACGAGAGAGAGAAGTGAATGAAGAGAGTGACGCTTTGTGGCGGAGATACAAGTCTAGTTTAGATTGCAACTCCACCTCCATGTGTGATAGTGAATGTAGCTACAAGCAGCGGAGGTCATGAGTGCTCTGCTTGACCTCTGACATACTCACGGGAAGCTCAAAGGTCTGGGAGGCCGGGCCGTCCTGGTCGTACGTGAAGGTCCCCAGCTGGATGCCTTCTTCGTCCTTGTTCGCCATTCCCTGGAAGAGACGGAAGACAGAGGGGAGCTTAGTCTTTCTTGTGATGGAACAACAGCACTGAGTAGGCGGGACGCCTCCAGGAAAACCTCTGACTTACGTAGACGGAGAACTCTTTCGGCGCACTGTGGATTTCTCCGGTGAGGGACTGTTGCTTTGTGATGTGGCCAAGTGTGACGTGCGTGATCTTGACTGGGTGGGACAAGGAGACGACGGAGTGTCCTTCGGCCCCTGCGAAGCACCAGGCTTTTCCTGGAGACGACCTGGAGCGATCCTGGGGAGAGACAAAGTCATGTTTCAGGTGACCCACTACGACCGGTGTCTCCATGTGCGTTCATTACAAGACCTTCCTACCTGGATCAGTCTCTGGTGGTCTGTGGATGTTGTGAACCAAGAGAGCAGCTCATCCACCATCATTTCTTTTCTCGTGGTCCGGAAGGTGTATGAGGACAGGCGGGGGAGGACGCTGGCTCCTGCAAGTAAGAGACACAAATACAAAGTTACAAATCACAACGCGTGGTGATGATGATGATGAAGACAGTGGCGAGGACTCACCCTGCGACTCTTGGGCAAAGTTTGGCATGGTGTCTGCGACGGGACTGAAGCGGCTCACCAGCTGTGAGAGCGTCGTTATCTGCTGCCGGCGTCACGCAGCTGGATGCTGAGGTGTGCGAACTGCGTCACTCCTGAGGGGACACAAAGCAGGACCATTAAGAAATGTCGGTTCGACGGGATGGACACAATGACACCAGCCGTCCCGGGATGGACAGTGAAATAAGTGACGCAAAGACTCACCGCCAGCAAACAGCAGCATGACGAGGAAATACATGAGCATTGATTTCCAGGTTTTGTTGGTCATCTTAATGTTGACTTTGAAGTGTTTTTTGGTCTTTTTGGGGGCGGGCTCCTTCTTGGGGGCGGGCTCCTGCTTACGTGTCACTTCCTGGTTTGTGTCTGTGTGGATTGAGTCGTTCTGGTGTCTCGGCTCCTGGCGAAGTTCTGGGGTCATCGTGGGAGGTCGACTCCACGGGATGAGATACCTGAATATCCTAAAAGACGTGAGGAGGACGTTAGAGACGACTTGTTATGTGGAGAAGACACAATGCTGCTCACTAACTTACCGCTGCAGGATACTCGGAGCAGCTGGTGGGGCCTCCTCGCTGCAAAGGGAGGTTTTTGTCTCCTCGCTGCAAAGGGAGGTTTCTGTCTCCTCGCTGCAAAGGGAGGTTTCTGTCTCCTCGCTGCAAAGGGAGTTTTTTGTCTCCTCGCTGCAAAGGGAGTTTTTTGTCTCCTCGCTGCAAAGGGAGGTTTCTGTCTCCTCGCTGCAAAGGGAGGTTTCCTGGAGACGGGAGGCTCTTCTTGTCAGCATGGCTGGAAAAAGGTGGAAACACAAAGGGGCAAATCATGAGCAACACACATTGATACGAATAAACACTTTAGCTACGAATATCGTGTATTGTCACGATGAACAACAGAGTGAAGGAATTAATGACAGCTAGGAAATTCAATTAACAGCATGTGGACATTTGCCCTCCTTCTTATCAGAGAGCCAAAACACACATAGAAGGTGTATTAAACTATACAACATTAAAAACTAAAATAGTATTCAGGTTTTGACATTTTTGTTCAATCAAGGCTTGAAGATATTCAAATAAATGGTTTAAAGTCTGCAGCGTTGCTGGTAACTCACTTGTTTCTCTTTGTGGTGGGAAGAAGAATCAGTAGAAATCTGGGAGCTTGATCAGTGTGGCCTGTGCGATCGGTTGACTGAGCTGAAATGATCAATTCTTGTGAGCGTTTGCTTTTATAGGCATGAAAGATTCCATCATAGATTCTGAGATGAAAGCCACAGAATTCTACCAGCATTCTATAGAACATTCCGCAATTCTATATGCAAATGGGCTTAGAACACGGAATGTGGCTCCTGCCAGTTGACATCACTGACTGTACGAACTCTTTATGCACGTTTTAAATAAAGTTTTAACTAGTTTAATACTGGCCCAGTAATTAAGTAAGTTAATTCCTGAAAATCAACTGACTCTAAATGATAACTCAGTAGATATTTACTTAAAATGGCCCAAAATAGCCAAAATCCACTCGTATAATGTTGAACAGTACAGATGTTAAACAGGATCCTTTTCACGTCTTCACATAAAATCAGAAAAGAATCTTAGAACTGTTAAAGCAGCGATTCCCAATGTGTGGGCCGCGCCCCCCTGGTGGGCCGCGAAGGTACTGCAGGTGGGCCACGAGAGGTCATTTACAATAAATAAATAAAGTTTTTTAATTTTCAATTTTTGAAAGTTTAAAATTAACATAAAAATATTTATGATGCGGCACATTAGGTGTGTGAAACATTAGTTGAAGAAGCACAAACCATTTAAACGGACAGATTAATAAAACAATGAGGCTTTCGCTGGAAACGGCTGCTCTCGTCCGGCTGTCGGGGCGCCCTCAAGTATCTAAACATACTATGAAGCGTTTCTCTCGGATTTTACACTGTTTGTTTTGTTTTTCTGAAATTACATTTCCCACACTGGGAGTTTGTTTGTGTAAACACGCGTTTATATGTCAAGTGTGGGAATTGATTAATATTTAACCTTCCACTTCTTTCTGTACGAAAATCAACAACCACAATGAGGTTACAAAAAGTACCATTGATTGTTCATAGATGTTGATTGTAATAGACGACAATGTGGTTTTGTGAGATCACTGTGAATTCCCTCCATAATGGTTAAACCCACAAAAAAAGACCAACGAGTCCCCGTCCATCGTCCAGCAGGTCTGTACTTTTTGTAAAAAGCAAACCAACCAACACTAAATAAGTGAAACTAAATGAGCTTGAGGCCGATGTAGTTATTATTAGACTGAGTCATGCTAGTTGGTGTCAACCTGCCTCAGTAGCCTGTCCGAGCTTCGTGCTAAGCTAAGCTTTATAATCCCCACACGCACATGAGACTCCAATCTTTAACAAATAAGCACAGTCGGCATCTTTCTTCACTTGCAAACGATCCTTGCGAGGCCCCCCGGGGCAGAAGCTCTTTACCAAGTCCCAGAAAACCGCATCCCGAAGAGGCATTCCACTTCCACTTGAGTCGTCCCAAATAAGACATCTCGGGTCACACCAGGGCAATTAGCTGAGTCAGAGCATCCACCACCCGACGTAGCTTCACCCAACCGCCTCAAGCTTCTATTAGAAACACTTCAAATAGAATCTCATGTGTCTCTGCACCCCAAAAGCACCACGGTGGCCTTTCCCTGCTCCCGTCCTCCATTTATTCCTCTAGTTGGACTGTCGGCTCCTTCCTTCCTTCTTTCCTTTGCCTCTGGAACCTCGGGGCAACAAACCTCTTCCAAGGACACCAGCCGGCTCATCGGGGCAAATAATTCAGAGAGACTCACAAGTTAATTGTCAGGCTAATTGTTTGTTTCGTTTGTCTCGTATCACAATAAAGATGTTTTGACCTCAAGCAGGCAACGGATTTTAATGGCGCTGCAGCAGAGGAATGAAATGCCCACCTGAGACGCACTAAATCCACCTGCACACACACACACACACACACACACACACACACACCTGCACACAAACAGAACGTCTCTCTCACACACACTCCACAATGGATCAATTTAATGGGGAAGAAAATCTCTTTTTACTGCAGCAAATCTCGGCGCGGGTCCGGAGGGGGGGATTCATCCTCGGGTGGTGGAGGCTGGGGGAGGGGTGGGTGGTGTTAGTAGCCACTTTGCCTCACCCGACGGAGCTGGACTGGCGCCGGTGGGGATGCAGAAGCTGGAGGTCGACCCGTTTCTCACTTTGACTCCTGTCAAAGATCTGAATTATACCCAGAAAGTCCGACATTTAAGAGTAAAACCACCGCTATGTTTATCTGCTGTTCTTCTTCTACTCCGAGGCGACGCCATTCCCATGAATCCTCCACGTCGCCATTGTTTCACATGGCGCTGTACATTACGTAATACTGTTCTAAATTATTTTGCATCGACCTGTAAATGATTGAAGCGTTGGACCCGGGATGAGACTTTCGGTCTGAAGCGCCAGCCGCCATCTCATCAAATCACAGCGTAGTCTGAGGCGTCGTGGGATCACGGAGACGCGGCGAGGATCCGTGTCCGAGTAGAGGTAAACATGTCTGCATTAACCCGCGTGCGTGTGTGTGTGTGTGTGTGTGTGAAGCCAAGCCACAGGCCGAGGCAGGGCTGTGAGTGTCTGCCTCATGAATAATGGACATCACTCCCACGGACCAGGCATTGGCCTTATTACTGGGGGGGTCCAGATAGAAATAGACGCGGTCACACAGTGGTTCTCACAGGTGTGCGTTCGGTTTCTACACAAACTGCAGCAGGAGTTGAAGTAGGAATAAAACAGGACTTTTTAATCCACGTCGACCGCGGCCTCCTCGCACACCCGGACGATTTGACGAGACGGAGACAGACGAACGTTTGACTGAAGGCACACGGATCCAGCGGAACGCGACGCGTGCCGGCGGGTTTGTTCGGGGGGGGTCATGTGACCTGCACCGCGTGTATTTTTAGGCTGCTTGAGGCTTCAGGAGGAGAGACGCCGCGTTGCCTTTAAGGAAATCAGAGCTTTTAACATTTAATCAGCTGGGCTGAGTGCTGCAGACGACATTAGTCGGTTTAAACATTGATTGGGGACATTCTCAAATGTTACCATTTATATTTGATTGTGCAAATGAACAAATTACATTCCAACAAATCAAAACGGATTAATGGTCTTATGAATATTATCGTTAACATTGCACAACGCACCTTCTTGCTAAATCTTTTGTGTTCAACTACCACAAGAAACAGAAGCCGCCCCGATTTCTTCCTTTTTTTTGACATTCCGACCCACCAAATATCCTCCGCTTTATTTTCACTTTTAGCTGTCAATCCTCCTCCTGTCTGACTCCCAGTTCTCCGCCTCTCGCCTTTTCCTGTGTGATTCTGTCTCCCTTTCTTCCTGATACGCTTGCGCGCACACACACACACACACACTCACACACACACACACACACACACACACACTCACACACACACACACACACTCACACACACACACAGCAGACTGCTGTGTCGGGTTGGTTGGGTTGCTGAAAGCCTGTGGGAGGCTTGTCAGCTCTCATTGACTTGTGGAACACACCCCTTTCCTTCTCGCTGTCCCCGTGTGCTGCGGCGCCTGTCATGTGTGTGGTGTGTGTGTGTGTGTGATACACGATACACAAGCGTGTTTTAGTGTGTGTCGTGTGCGTTAATGTGCCTTTTTTGCGGCTCTAAAAGCACATGGACATCTTCCTCCTCTCGCCCTCCACTCCGTGGACCAAAACAACACACACACACACACACACACACACACTCACACACACACACACACACACACAATCTCTTCTGCACATGCACTTGCTACTTCCGTGACAGACCTCAGGAAACAATTCACACACATGCACTCCCGCCTCCCCACACTCACAAACACACACACACACACACACACACACACACACACACACACACACGCACGGTTGAAGAGCAAACAGCAGAGTAGGGAAATGTAGGGAAACGTCCCAGAGAGCCGTTGCAGGAGTAATGAAACGGATCCTTGTGGTTCTCTGTCAGGATTAACCGAGCCCCCGAATCCACGAGACGCGGCGGCGACCTCATTACATCAGCAGTGCTGCTGCAAACACAGCGTTATCTCATGTGAGCGCTGCAGAGGGGAGGAGGGAAACAACACGGGAAACAACACGGGGGGGATGTTTTGGGAGGGGAACCAATGACAGGGGGTCGTTTTTATGAAACACTTTGCATGGGATTGGCTGCGAACTAGAAGAGCTCAAAGGATCAGTGAGAGAAGCAGTGCGGCCCGTGGTGGAGACCTGTCAGTCACAGTAAGCCCCGCCCCCAAAGCATCCCCTGCTTCATGCGTCTGTGGGACTCAGGATGGACCGTCGTTCACTAAATGAACATCATGCTGCGTTGAAAGAGACTTCAAACTGCAGATTGAGAGCATAAACCTTACAATGTGTACGGAGGGAATAAATCATGGCTGTCGCTGTAGCTGCTAACACGCGGCCTTTCCAGGAAGTCATCAGTCATCCCGACGCCATCTTTATTTAGAGGCTGCTTGGCCTCAGAGCACCGATGTGAGACGTGTCGGTATGTAAATACGGGGGAAAAGGCCTGTGAGTTATCGCCTTTCCAGACAAACCTCCCAGCTCGCTTCACCTCGCGCACGCTGACTCAGCATTATGCAACTCTCCTTTTTGCATTTTGCATTCCTGCTGGCTCATTCCGCATCGGGCGCTTGGAGCGCGCTCCACTCGCAGCTTCGGTAAATCACAACCTGCCGATTACGATCCTACGACGAACGACAGTATGCAAATCGGGCACGTAAAACTGCACCGGCGCGGCGACTCGGAGCATCACAACGACGCGCCGATCCATCGCGTTCCCTCATCACTGGAAGAACGCCGTCTCTCTCCAGACGACCACGCAGAGTGACTCGTGGAGGCTCGAGGTGTGAACGAGCGCGCCTCGCTCCTCCGGGGACGCCACGCGACTCCCGCGTCACGCACGCCGGCCACCTGAGTGACATATTCGGGAAGGTTCAATCCTCCCACAAGCAATGAACCGTGTGTGTCCTTGGTGGCTCCGGGTGTCATGATTAGCGGCGCCATATGGCTGTAAATGTGACGTGTGCACGCGACCCGTGAGCCCACACCGTGCAGATGGATGACTCGCCATATGTTACCCGACACAAGCTTTTTGGTGTTTGAGTAACTGTGTGTGTGTGTGCGTGTGTGTGTGTGTGTGCGTGTGTGTGTGTGTGTGTGTGTGTGCTGACCACTGAATGACAGCGTGTTGAGTGAAGGAGTCTCTCTTTGCTCCAGCGAGGGACATGGCGCCCACATGCAGCTTCGGCTAAATGTCAATGTTACCATCTTGCCCTTCATTACCCGGAGCAGAAAGCCCCCCCCCGTGGGGAGAGTTACCTAGCGTCCGACACTAATGTGCACCAATGCTAATGTATTTCTAGACAAGGAGATGTATTATTGAGCTGGTGTGGAAGGCGCGGAGTGTGTTTCTTGCCAGCGGAGGGGGCGGCGGGGTTTTCTTGGGCGCCCCCCCCCTCCAGGTAACGTGCTGTAACGAGGTCGGGGGGCTTCGTTCATCACCAAACACCTGGCGAGCATGAGCCTTTCCTTCAAGTAGCTTCTCAAACATACTACACGGCTGCCTGTAAATGACTTCGTACAAATACATGTGTGCTTCATTTATTGGAACCCGTCGGCAGTGATTGACAGGTCTCTGAGATCAATCAAATGGAAAAAGAGGCCATCAAAGAGGGTCACCAAGAGGTAGTGAGTGACCTGTCAATCACACAGGCAACGCCCGTCCTAACCGGCGTCCTATGACGGCCATGAGAGACTCAACGCCTGGGGAGGGCAGGTGTGATGGCCCCTCCCACTCCTGCTCGCCGTTACCAAAGTCATTTAACAACCGCTTACCCCGTACAGCGAGGGCGCCATCAAGCTCACCCTATAAAAACCCTCCAACCAAAACCGGCCCTGTCCCTCCCCACGCCGATGAAAGCCAACAGAAGGACGTTAAAGCGGCGGCGTGTGTGAAGTCGAGCGATGACAAACAGAAAATCGCACGTTATCGGGTTTAAAACCTCT
This sequence comes from Gasterosteus aculeatus, assembly GCF_964276395.1. Taxonomy (NCBI): domain Eukaryota; kingdom Metazoa; phylum Chordata; class Actinopteri; order Perciformes; family Gasterosteidae; genus Gasterosteus; species Gasterosteus aculeatus. Next base: position 1,706,919 of record NC_135694.1, on the reverse strand, counting down.
CACCGCGGGCGTCGTTTTCAAGAACCACACCATGACCCCCGTCTCATGCTTCAGGGCTGATGAAACGTCTCCGATAAAGCGGCGCTTCGCGCCGCTTAAAGGCTCACGGGGCTCGCAGGTTGACCTTCACAGAGAAGGCGTGTGGCACAATACGCTGTAAAACACGCCGTCAATGTTCTTTCTGCTCCCATTTGGATTCTGGGTAATATTCAGCGTGAGCATTTGTGATGTTGCATCGCACGGACCTCGATTACCGGCTTCGGCGTCCACGCGGCATCTTTCTGACGGCTGGGATGCGTCCGACTTAGTGGGAATTAAACATCACGGTGCCAATGTGGCTGCCAGAATCCAATCGATCAGCTAATAAACATTGATCCGTCTCGCCGACAGAAATGACTCATTCATCTGTATCCGACGTCAAAGGACCCGATGGCCAAAACACCCGACACCCAACCCAACAAACCCTCCTCCTCTGCCCCCCTAAAGGGTCCCTTCCCTCTCCTCCATAAGTGATCACTCTGATCACTCTGATCACTTTGATCATTTTGATCACTCTCATCACTTTGATCACTCTGATCACTCTCATCACTTTGATCACTCTCATCATTCTGATCACTCTGATCATTTTGATCACTCTGATCACACTCATCACTTTGATCACTCTGATCACTCTGATCATTTTGATCACTCTGATCACTCTCATCACTTTGATCACTCTGATCACTCTCATCACTTTGATCACTCTGGTCACTCTGATCATTTTGATCACTCTGGTCATTTTGATCACTTTGATCACTCTCATCACTTTGATCACTCTGATCACTCTCATCACTTTGATCACTCTGATCATTTTGATCACTCTGATCACTCTGGTCATTTTGATCGCTCTGATCATTTTGATCACTCTGATCACTTTGATCACTCTCATCACTTTGATCACTCTGGTCACTCTGATCATTTTGATCACTCTGGTCATTTTGATCACTCTGATCACTCTGGTCATTTTGATCTCTCTGATCACTCTCATCACTTTGATCACTTTGATCACTTTGATCACCTTGATCACTCTGATCACTCTGATCACCGAGCAGGTTCGTCTACAATCCAATGGAGCCGAGCTCTGCAGTGTCGGATACATTAGCGGAGGACTAAATCTCCCCACTAACTCCAGTTTGATGCTGTTTACTGCTGAGTACCAGTTACAGGCTGTAATGGAACTAGTTCCTACAGAGATGATGACGTGAGAATGTAAAGCTCAGAAAAGCCTCCATGTTTTTACATCTAGCTTGCTTTTGAGAAACGTTCTATAACTCCAGAGAGACGTGAAACGACCTTAATGGAGTTCTCCGTGAGCACAGTAATATAGATATATATAATATACACTGACATCGTGGGCTGACAAAGTTTAACCTGAGATTAAAATGATACTACAATGATCCCCTCAGCGCTGTGACAGTCTGTCTGTACACAGTGAGCACAGGAAGGGAAAAGATGACATTTAAAGCCTCTTCTGGCTTTGAGTAAGAATATGCAACACATAAACACAACGGTGTGAAGTGAAGTTCTACAATAGCTGAAAGTGGTGACGCTTGTCAGGGACTATATTTACCCGCTCAGTTGACTTCCTGTCGACACTCTCTCTTCTGTAAGAGTGACTTCAGGACACATCTGGATCCACAGAGACCCAATCAGCAGTGAGTAGTAGACCTCGCTACAAAGAGAAGGTGAGGACCCTTTTGGACTTTTACTAAAAGGTCGGGACGGCTTTCAGATACATCGGCTCTGATTAAAAGGTTGTTTTGGCCAAACCTTAACTTGTACCATGTAGTCTTCTTGGGACGATCGTGCGCTCATCATTTACCAGAAAGTCCGTCTTTGTTGAGTCTCCCCTGTTGGATGGAACGAACGTTGAGTCGGATTGAGTGAGCGATGTCAGCCTGGATCACGGTGACTTGGGTCGTCGGGATGTAAGCGCGCACGCTCGAAACTAAACTTCCTCTCAAATGCCCACTTGTGTGTGAGTGACTCATCGGGGAGGAGAAAGGAGGGAGAGAAAAACCCATTTCAATTTTCGTATCCACTTTGGTCCAGACAAACAGCTGTTGGGTGACTGAGCGATTGGAGGAGTGAAACCATCATCAGCTTAAGATGGACTTTGTGTTTTCAGGAGGCTAAACCATGAAGATTAAACGTGCAACACATTCCTCTCCTTCAGTAACGCCCTGTGCCTTCTCCAATGCCCCCCCACCTGCCCCCACCTGCCCTGTCATTAGTCACGCCCTGTCATGGGCGGCTTAGCATGCAGTCAGCGTCGCCAGCAGCACCTCCCACCAAACAAAGTCATGAGTCACAGGAGAACCAAGGACCACCTCTCCCTACTGGCGGGGGTCTGGGGCGTGAGCCGCGCTGTTGTCACGGCAACCCTCCCGACAACATGGCGACTGTTTGAGTGGCTTAATGGCTCCACAAGTGCAACGTGACACTCTTTAGAGTCTCTTTTCGGCCCCCTGACGGGTCGTCAAGACCACCTAGTTATGTTGCGGTTCTTTGATACCTTTCAGCTACCTATAATAAAGTACAGATAAAATACTGACAGCTGTTCACTTAAAAGTATAATAATACTTTATTATGATGCAAACGTGCCTTTAAATGTACCCATATATTGTATCAGAAGGCCTGGAGCTCTCATGTCGTACATGCCATCTGACATCTCTATTTATACACATTAAGCGTGCAGCTCACCCAGTAGATACGGTGGACTCCATGGGGGGTAAATGGAGGTTGCTCTCTCTGTGCCGGTGCTACAGCAGAGAGGAGGTGTGGAGTGGAAGCAGGAAGCACAGGGACCAAGAGGGCAGCTATTTGTGCGGGATTGCACCTCTTCGTTGCAATTTCCCTCCAACAGCTAAATTTGTGCTGAATAACACCCGCTGGGACGACCGTGTTTCCACATTTCCGACATCGTTTTCAACCTTTACACGGCAGGCGGGTGGAGGAGGAACGCGGCGGGGTTATCAGCCGCGGCCTGAAGCAACACGACGCACGCGCAGAAAATGCAAATGTGTGCAGGCGTTACGACGGAAAGCTCCTGGAGTAGACGGGTTGGTGCATTTTGTGTAAATGCGAGATGCTCAGATGCTTCGGGGTCTCCGGAGCCTTTGGCGGAGTGCAGGGTGTTCCACGTGGGTTCAGCCCCGTGCCAACTTGCTCCTCGGTTCCTTTTGTTTTTCCAGCTGCGCGCGGAAGCTGCAAACCTCCTTCTTCATCTGGTCCCGGCAGCCTACAGCCATCCGCGGCAACTGACGGAGACAAGTTCACTGAATCCTCTCCAGCAGAAAATGGGATTCACTGGACCAGCTGAGGCTCTTTTTCTATTCGTTCTCCTCGAGTGGCTGCTGAAGCAAAGTCTCATCCGATCCCGCACTTCTTGACAATAAGGGTCTGGCTTGTTGGGGATTCTGAAATCCAGCTTGAGTGAGAGCACTGCATCGTGTTTTCACTTTGCTTCTTGGACCCTTCAAACAGTGAGAGGGTTAAAGTTCTAGGAAGAAAATAAGGACGACTTTCATCCTGTCCATCACAAGTTAGCCCCGCCCTAAAGCGATTTACTAAATGAGCATCATGCTGTGTGGCAGAAGACTCGAAACTAGAGATTGAGACCATAAACTCCTGTTTACAACGTTTACTGAGGGAATAAATCAAGAGAGAAGTCGAGTCGTTTTCCCATTGACTTCTATGGGACCAGAGGAGTCGCCCCCTGCTGGTCACTACACAGAATGCAGAGGACTGCCGCCTGGTTCTGCAGCTGTTCTCACAAACCAGGAGATGGTTAGGATTTAATGAATGACGCTCTGAGGCGAGCAGATGTTGCCATTGTTACGTTGGTGCCAATAAACTTGGAAAGCTGGAAATTCAATTAGCGCAACAGGACAACAAGAGTCGAGACAAAGGGTCAGAAGGGAGACGCCAGGAGAGACGACGACCGGAGGATTTAGTTGTAGCCGGAGCTTAAATGAATGTAATTACGCGGTGTAATGGCCCTGCGCTGGCCTCACTTCCAGGATAATTCAATTTGAAGAACGAGGAGAGGACATGATTATGAGAGCAGCAGAGGTGACGGAGATATTTGTGTAGAGATCGAGAACGTGAGCGTGAACGGAGTGGTTACAGGTGAGGGTGACCGAGGCGGCGTGCGGAGGAGGAGGAGGGGGAGGAGGAGGGGGAGAATGTTACGTGGGGGAGGCCGGGAAATTGCAGTGAAAAGGAAAGATAAGAACGGGAAGAAAGTCAATGAGTCGTGAGATTCCTTCACGTGTGGCAGAAATGTTCAACCAGGACCTCCAAGACGGAACCGGGCCAATAGGATTTGCTCTTCTGTCCATGGAAATCCTCCACCCAGCGAATGTCAGAAATGTGTGGACAGCTTTTCTTGATGCGCATCGGCTTCACCGGCGCGCGCCGTGCTCACAAACACAAATGACATTTTGCAGACCGAGGACAACCGGTGAAAACATGCTGAAAGGAACCACTACCCTGGTACAGCAGAACCCCAGTGGAACCTTCACACAAACACTGCATGAACACGCCGTGTGCTCTGATATTAATATGTCTTTGTGCCCTTTAGTAACAGCACAAGGGATGCACAGCTGACCACGGTGATGCTGTACATCACGTGTCCATGGTGCTACATGGTGCTAAATGGTGCTACATGGTGCTAAATGGTGCTACATGGTGCTAGAGGTGCTGAATGGTGCTACATGGTGCTGAATGGTGCTACATGGTGCTACATGGTGCTGAATGGTGATACATGGTGCTAAATTGTGCTACATGGTGCTGAATGGTGCTACATGGTGCTACATGGTGCTACATGGTGCTACATGGTGCTAAATTGTGCTACATGGTGCTACATGGTGCTGAATGGTGCTACATGGTGCTACATGGTGCTGAATGGTGCTACATGGTGCTACATGGTGCTAGAGGTGCTGAATGGTGCTACATGGTGCTGAATGGTGCTACATGGTGCTACATGGTGCTGAATGGTGCTACATGGTGCTACATGGTGCTAGAGGTGCTGAATGGTGCTACATGGTGCTACATGGTGCTGAATGGTGCTAAATGGTGCTACATGGTGCTAGAGGTGCTGAATGGTGCTACATGGTGCTGAATGGTGCTACATGGTGCTACATGGTGCTGAATGGTGATACATGGTGCTAAATTGTGCTACATGGTGCTGAATGGTGCTACATGGTGCTACATGGTGCTGAATGGTGATACATGGTGCTAAATTGTGCTACATGGTGCTACATGGTGCTGAATGGTGCTACATGGTGCTACATGGTGCTGAATGGTGCTACATGGTGCTACATGGTGCTGAATGGTGATACATGGTGCTAAATTGTGCTACATGGTGCTACATGGTGCTGAATGGTGCTACATGGTGCTAAATGGTGCTCTGATGCATCCGTAATGAAACCCCCAACCACTTAGCGTCCCTCTTATCTCCACCCGAGACGCCTGCCACCCCCACCACCTCCCCCCCCCCCTCCCGGGAGGCCGGATCCTCCTCCATCAGTCAATCCGTCTCCAGGAGCAGGCCGCAGCGTCCATCTCTTTAGAACGTCTTCAATGCGTAAGTGGTCGACGGGCTTCTGGCTGAAGAGAAACGACTCTTCCATGATGCACGTGGAGCATCTCAGGGCCTCGCTCAGTTTATTTCCATTATCGATCCGTCCGTCAGCGAGTCTCTCCCGTTACTCCGTCAGACAATCGCCGCACGCTTTCCTGGAGTCGATGCTTTTAAATTGGTTTTTCTTTCGACAAAGACTCAAAAAAAAAAAAACGATTGTAGCATATTAACAAGCAGCGTGCTTGGATGAAACCAAAGATCTGCCGCGTTCCTTCCTCTCCTTCCCCAGGCTGCACAGGAGCTCCGGGGTGCTCGCTTCCATCACAAAGTGTTATGAAGAATCATGTGGCTGCGCACTGACCCTCCCAGTGTCCTACACAGGGAGCTTATTGTGCGGCTAACGGTGCGTGAAGGGGTCCTGATCTCTATCTTCAACCAGGCTCTACAACTTGAGGCTGCCGCCACGTACGTCGGGATAATAAATGTGCCTGCGTTTTAAGGCAATTTGGTAGGTATTCACATTGACCTTTTTGTGGCCCATCAGCTCCCAGATGCTCTGGGGAGCCTCTGGTGTACATCTTACGCACACTTGACAGAGAGAGCGTGTCATGTAACACGCTCTCCCCCGTCCTCCCCCGTCCTCCCTCGCTCTGATTGGACGTCCCCCTCCGGCCTCACTTTCCGCTACTCTCCGTTTTGTCCTTCCACCTCCTCGGCTCCCTTCACTCAACGTTTCATTCGTTCTAGCCGCTTTAAAGTACATTCTCCCCATTTTCTTACGCTGCATCTGCTCCATCATCTTCTACCTCCAATGGACCTCCGTCGACCCCGCGATACGCTGCAGGATTCAGTCGGCGACATCAGATCGTTTCACCTCGTCAAAGACTTGAGGGAGAAATGCTCTCAAGCATCAGAGTGGAGAAGAAGGCCGACAGGAAGGAGTGTTCATCACCACTGGCCTCTAACCAGCAGTAGAAACGGCATCTTCCCAAAGAATTTAACAAAGTGATGCATTTAGTCGCCTTTTTTTACAAACCACTCCTCCATCCTCCTCCATCACAATACGGCTGTGTTGATGCGTGGATGCGTGGTTGGCTGGATACTGCAGGATGTTGGCTTCCAGCACTTGGATTGAAATCAGACACTTCATTAACTTTAATGAAGTCGTCAAACGGCTGCTTGCGAAGCAAAGCCCTTTAATGTGTGCAGAAGTCGAGGGAGGAGCGACGCGGTAGATTAGTCAGAACTCGTCCATGCTGCAACTGCAGGTCCAACATGTCCATCTTCTTCCTGCTCAGCGTTTCCCTCCCAGGGCCGTGCGTGTCCTTCGGGGGCCACGGACGCCTCCACGGACGACTACAGCTCGTGAAGCACATCGGTGGATACGCGGCGAGAACATTGCTCCGGTTCTGGGCCCTTATCTGGGGTCCCGACCTCAGGGAGCCGGGCTCCGAAGAGGCCCTGAGCGACTTCCGCGTAGAGTTTCTGGCTCGGCTCTTTGGATCCGAGTGTGTGTTTTTGTTCCAAATAAGAGAATTAGCGAGGCGCTTGTGCACCTGTATCCCCTTCACGTCTGATCTCATCTCGTCCCCAGAATCCAAGCCGCCGCCGGGGGAGCGTTGGGCTAAATGTAGGCACCTAATGTAGGCACCTGCCTGCTGAGGCGCCGGCATCCTGCCATCCGACTGCTCTAAATAAATCCACTAAATCCTCCGCTTTTAAGGCGTCGCGTTCACAAACACACAACTTGGCAGATTGCACATTCCCCCCCCCCCAACTCCGCCCAACTCCCCCACCTCCCCCCAACTCCCCCCAACTCCCCCCAACTCCCCCAACCCCCCGCACAGAGCGCGTTTTGATGTACCCGACTTCAATAAACTACTCAAGGAGCTAGAATGCAATGTTATTCTCCATAAGACTAATTCCCTCAGGTGTAGTGTGTGTGTGTGTGTGTGTGTGTGTGTGTGTGTGTGTGTGTGTGTGTGTGTGTGTGTGTGTGTGTGTGTGTGTGTGTGTGTCTGTGTGTGAGGGGGGCTCACAGTTTTAATACCACCAACATCCGCTGATCCTCCAAAACAAGTGTAAGGCCAAACAAAGACATTCATTCGTAAAGCTGATTGTTGTGTTTATTGTGTCGATTAATTACACAATTACAAAATGACAAAGAGTCAATAAATCCCAACGAGCGTCAACAACAACAACACGGAACTCAACATTTCTGTTTCTGAATCCAAAGCAAAAGAAACAATCAACAATACACATAAACACGTTTTCAGCGGCGTGCGTGTGTGTGTGTGTGTGTGTGTGTGTGTGTGTGTGTGTGTTAAATCAATACTTTGTTACTTCATAAACAATAACACATCAGTGAGTGAATCGCTTTCAAGCCCCCCGACCCCCCCGACCAAAGCGAGGAGAAGCCTTTGCTTCAGAGTGCAGGATATAGGAGGGTGTGTGATGCTGCTGTGTGTGTTTGTGTCTGTTTGTGTGTCTGAATGAGAATTAATGACGGCAGGAAAATGATCGGACATCACTGGTGTTTTGTTCTCGTTTGCTTTAATGGACTGAAAGGGCTCGGTTTGTGCGCACGCACACACACACACACACACACACACACACACACACACTCACACTCACACTCACAAACGCACAAATCTATTAGAGTGACAGCAGACGCGTCGTCCTGATCTGAACATCAAACACTTTGTTGTTTTGTGTACAAACATGAAGCGTGTATTATTTAGTTTTCGTACTTTATACAGAGAAGAGGTTTCATTGATTTGCTTTCAGTGGAATAAACTCCAGCAGGAGACCAATCAACAAGCAGAGAAGGCCGGGACGCAGTGAGGACGGACCTGAGACCCCCCCAGTCCTTGTGGAATTAGTATCATCAGAACAAAAGCTGCTGGGGTCAGAGGTCACCGGTTACATTAGCGCTCTGAAAGAAATGACATGAAGGTCATTTTCCAATCAAAGCGCCCTCGGCTCCCAACGGCGAGCTCAGCGCGGGACCCCGACGAGACGGTGTCCTCCCCCCCCCCCCCTCCCCCTCGGGAGACACGTGACACGGTGTAGTACTTCCACTAAAGTACACGCTCACTGGTACTTTTCTTCTCCCGCCTACAAGCACAAACTGAGTCGCAGCGGTCCTCGTTCTCTCGTCCCACCCGGAGGACACGCGGTGAGGAACGAAGGTCAAAGAGCTTCAGGTCGACGGATGGAGCGCGTGTCAGTGGAAAGCAGCCTCGGTGCTCATGAGAAGAGGTTCTTCGTTTACGTATTTCGTATTTCAGCGTCGGTTAAGAGCTCGGCGGCTCGTTAGGAGACCGGACTTCTCCTCATCAGGGCCGAAAGAGACCACCTTCAAACAGAAACCACTTCAGAGAGAAGACAAACTAATGCAACGTGTGTGTGTGTGTGTGTGTGTGTGTGTGTGTGTGTGTGTGTGTGTGTGTGTGTGTGTGTGTGTGTGTGTGTGTGTGCGTCCACCTCAAAGAAGAGAGGTCGCTTAGAGAGAGAAATCAGTCCTCAGAGTCACTGCTTCAATGATCCATCCTGGCTTCTATTTTCAGGGGGGTTTAAGTCCTCGTGAAATCTCCACGGTGACGGAGGACGAGGGAGAGAGGGGGAGAGAGGGGGAGAGAGGGAGAGAGGGGGAGAGAGGGAGAGATCTCTGTCCAATCAGACGCCGTGTTCTCACGTATACAAACAACATGGTTCCAGTGATCAGATATTCCAGATGTGGATGCAGCTGCAGTGTCGACGGTCCATTATGGAAGATAACGGCAAAAATGTGATTAGCTTCTGTGCAGCGCCGACAATAAATTGATCTCAATTGATTTCATGATTGCGGAATGTTTATGAATGATTACGGCACAAGAACGCATGTTTAGTCTTGTTTCTTCAGGGATTGAGAATTCATTCAGTTTTAAATTTCTTTCTCATTTCGTGACGTAGAAGTTATATTTTTATGGCCTTAGCTTCCGATGGTCTTCCGATGATTAAACTACCATCAGATGTTGTGGCGCCACATTTATTACAGATCTTTTTTTTAAGCGACTTGACACATTTACACAACTTCAAGTGTCGAAACAGCTGCACGTGTGTGTGTTTGATGTCTACGCTGCCTCGGGGTCAAACAGAAGCATAAAAATACATTAAAGACGACTTGACGTCATGTACATAATGTCTTATAATTGGGCACAAAACCAGAAACCAACGGGGATAAAACCCACTTGATTCAAAGCGTAGAAAGTGGACTCGGCCTCCAGAGTCCGTCTGCGCTCCTTCAATTAGATTTACATGAACGGGAAGCGACAACCTCAAAAACATGCAAACGTTAGAATCCCCCCCCGTCCCCCGTCCCCCGTCCCCCCCCCGTCCTCTGACTACGGACCATGTGACCCTCTGGGGCTGCAGATAATTGGCGCTAATGTAATTAGTCTTAAGTCACGCTAGCACGCAACCGCGCGCCTTGGGTGCTAATGAGTGGAATCTGGTGTCAACCACCACCGTGACACACACACACACACACACACACACACTCCACCCTAAACGTTCTGGCAATTTATTCAAAACAACTAACAGAGATGAACGACCAGCATGGAGTGAAAGAAAACTCGGTTGTCACGGCGACAAAGGAAGCAGGAAGCCAAAGAAGAAGATGGAGGTGAATGTGAGGATGCGACAGTAACTACTTGCAACACGTCGTACGGAATGAATTCTTTATGAACTTCGTGTGTCTGGGGGGAAATACGAAATATTACGACTTAGTGTTTGTTCGTCGGTTCCAGGCTACAAAACAAATAAATGTACGAGTGATGAGCATTAAAGCTTCACCGCCTCCCTCGTGGAGACCTGTCAATCAGCATGTAGACCCGCCCTAAAGCATCGCCTGCTTTATGGTCTGTTTGACTCTGTTAGCCTAAAAAACAAATTACACTCATGTTAATAATCCATCAATTTAGTTTCTTGTCCCCCCCCCGTCCTTTATCCCGTCTCCATCTATAATCCACCGTGGATGAGTGCGATAAATGGAGGAAAAAACAGGTTTCAATTAAAGCCACATCAATTCAAGTCACATCCTCCCCGAGCGAGACGGAGGATCACACACACACACACACACACACACACACACACACACACACACACGCACACGCACACACACACACACACACTTTGTCTTCAGCCATATTTCTATTACAATGTCTGCCGATGATCACAATCTATGTCCCCACTGTGAAAATCCCAAATCGCCCAATCCTCGAAAAAGGTGAGGACGAGTACGAGGACGAGTCGGTGAAGGCGTTCGCTAGAAGGTGGAGCAACTTATTTTGGTGGCTTTAATTAAATAAAGCATTTCATCCTTGAGATTGGATGGGCAGAGAGGCAGGAGGGGGGGGGGGGGGCGGGCTCGGGGGAGTGAGGGGGAGACAAGGTGAGTCATCCCCTCGCTAACGGAAATGGGGAGTGTGCTTCCCGTGATGTCGCCACTGGGTGCCGCCAAATACGCTTCTACGCCCGATGAGCCCTGCGCGTCCGTTTCGGACGAATAATCAATAACGCAACGCGCGCGAGGTCAGCTGTCACTGTGCAAAGCTGCTGCTGAGCTTCACAAGACAACATCTGTTTTTCGAAAGATAACTTTTTTTTTATTTCGCCTACCAAGAATGTTGCGCGGCCGAACATCCCTTCCAGCTGTGAGCGGCTCCTCTGTGCATTGCATTGTGGGAAGAGAGCAAGCGCCGGTAGCACGCCGGTCCTCCTGCATGCCGAGGCCACGTCGGATACGCCGAGTGGATTTGAGGATGTTTTTGGATGCGTGACGAGCGGCGGCCTCCGCGTTTCACCCATCGAACCAGATGTGCAGCTGGTTGGCATCTTCTCCTTTGGCCTCCCGTCACACGCAGTCTGCCTCCCCCGTCCATTTAGGGACAGAAGCTCCCTCTGGGTCACACGCCCTCCTCCCATAATAAGCTCTGATGATGAAACAAAGACTCCTCTCAGCGCTTATTGAGCACGTCTTGTCCCCATCGCTCGAGGGTTGAGTCACCTCAACGGGACACAAATGAATCACAGCGCGTTTTCCATTCCATTCAAAATGTCCAACTCAGCGTTCGATTCCAACACACACACACACACACGCACACGCACATGCACACACACCCCATGGATTATTCTCCCTCAGCCACGTCCCGGCCCATGATCCTCTCTGATTGTTTGTCTTAACCCTGAACATCGATCCAGTCCTCTTCACGGTGGTCCGCCTGACCACCCGGGACGGACCGGAAGCGGCTGAGACAAGGGGACGGGTTGGGGGGGACGGGGTCGATTCGTCAGCGCAGCACGGATCAAAGACACACGCTCTGTGCAGAAGGACACTCTCGCTCCCACCGGGAGGTTTCCAGACTACCCGAGGCGAGAGGACGCGTCTTCAAGGGGACGCGATTTGTCCCACTTATTTCCATTTCATCAGGCGAGCGGGACGTTCGTCTCATTCTCCTTCGTTGACTTTTGGAAACAAAACAAAAAAGGGAAAGAGGCAGACACGCGGCGAGACGGGACGTCCTTGCGCATCTCGGCTGTGTGTGTAAACCAATTAGCGCCACTCGGGTCGGCGGCGGCCCAAATATCATTGGCTGGTTGAATCGCTTATTCAATCATTGGTTCCCGTTTTATCTCCAGGCGTTGGTCTTCTTCTTCTCCTGGCGGGATCGGGGGGCCGCTTGTGGAGGAGATGACGCAGGCGGTTTAAGTATATGAATCAGTGAAGGGGGGGGGCAGCGTCAACGGTAAAGTGTTTCCATGTAATAAATAAATTGACTGTTCATCAGCAATCTGCAATTCATTTTGCATCAATAATATTTCAAAAAATCCATTTGAATAAATAAGATTCTGCGATGAAAAGAAGATTTGACTCGTATTACATCACGTCACTCGACGGATGCGGCACTTTGTGTGAGTAAAACATATTAACACACTTGAACGTCGATACTCTCGGTTATTTGAAACCAGCTCAGCCAATTATCCACAACTGTGTTGGCCGTGTGTTTTTTTTTGTCCTACAATGTATCGATGTTGGTGTCATCGCGCGCAACATGCGTGACGTCAATGAACGAAACGCGCGCAACGACTTCGCAGCGACTTCTCCCACGTGTTTTCCAGCGCGTTTGGACTCAAACAAACTAACCCGAGTTGTTTCTCTACCGGCACGAATGTTTGCACACACTCTCCAGCCGCTCACTTTTCCTTCCTCCCACCCGGGTGACAGATGGCCGACAGGCTGAGAGACGGCCGCCAATCTCCCCGTCCAACGAATCCAGCCGCCCCCCATTCTACACCCCCCCCCCCCCCCCCCCCCCGCCTGTGACTCGCCAGCTGTCACTGTCGACTCTTTCGGCCATTTTTTCCCGGTGATTGGAGTCTTTTACATGGTGTGTGTGTGCGTGTGTGTGTGTGTGTCCACAAGCCGATGCACACAGGAAGTGACACGTCTGCAGGAGACTCCACTCTGCTTTCGGGAGGAGTGCACGGCAGCGGTGAGACGTCCTCCGGAGAAACAGACTTTGATAAACGGAACATTTATTGGCTTGTTTCGAACCGATTGACAGACCAAATTATCTTCACGTCTCAGGACAAAAAAGTCTAATTGGCCTGGTTTAAAACAGTGTCATTTCAAATCGGGTGAGACATCGTTGTGTCGACCAGCAAGCCCTTTAATATATTACTTGCAATAAAAAGAAACATGTTTAATTAATGAGTAAGATGCATAACTGTCATTTTCAGTAGCTGCAGCCATGACGGCTTTGTTAGCAGGTGAGATATCCCGTTCCCCCGTCCGATCCATTGCGGCTGTAGAAGAGAACAAACGTCACCGTGGACCCGTCTGGGACGCACCCCGTGTGTCTATAAATCCCGAAGGCCCGAAACCCCCGATGTGTCCCAAAAAAGCGGAAGGGATTCTCACTAAGACGCCACAGATCACAGTTCATGATTCCCAGAAGCCCAAGCACGTAACCACACAAAGCGCCTGAGGTACAGGAGGCCCGGCGGCCCAACCCCCGCGAGGCAGCTAATTGGAATGCGGCCATTGTTGACTTTCTGCATTCAACCTCCGAGCTGCCGGGAAACGTCCAAATGCCCGATGTGAAAAATGCAACCGGCACCGCAGAGGGGCGGAGTCAGGCGCTGACGAGCTGTCAGGCGCTCCAACGCGAAACTGACCAATGACGACGGCGTGCGTACGCACACGCACGCGCGCACTCCGGAGCGCACACTGGCTGACAACAGCTGTGGATTATTATAAACAGATGAAGGGTCAAAGGACACTGCTGGCTTTGTCATGGATGCAACACACACACACACAGACACACACACAGACACACACGCTGTTTTCTCACCAGTTGACTGAGATCGGGGGAGAACCCGTTTGGCAGGTAGTTGGTGTGTGTGTGTGTGTGTGTGTGTGTGTGTGTGTGTGGGCGGGAGAATAAGTTTGCATAATGACTGAAGGAGTCACAGGAGTTTATTCTGTCGCACAGGTGTGTGTGTGTGTATTTGTATGCGTTTGTGTATGTGTGCCTGCTATTCTGTGAATATATATAAGAAACAATGTGTGTGTGTGTGTGTGTGTGTGTGTGTGTGTTTGTTTGTTTTTCAGTTTGCATAATGAGATACAAAGTGTGTGCTTGTACTTGTAAGTGAAATCTCACCAGAAGAATCTGACCTGGTTTAAGGGTTATGAAAAAACACAAACATTTGATTAGAGCAAACGGATTTCAACACACATACACACACACACACACACTGCTGTTAAACACATAACACTCTTATGCAACAGACACCCAAATACACACGGAGAAGCTCCTGTGAAGAGTGAACGCTTCTGATGTACGTCGGTATTGACAGAAAATGATGAGTGACAAATAAGATTTAAAAAATAATAAACGCACACACGAGATAAACAGGGAGTCAGTCCGCACAAAGAGCTCCGAGGAGAAAAGCATTTCACACCAAAACCGGGGGAAGAAGGTTCGTTCCCCCGCAGAACTCCATGAAACGACGAATTAAATAATGATAAAATAAAGAAAAACTCCACTGTAGGAAAGGCTGAACTGTAATTCAAGATATAAAAGGGAAGCCGATGCTTAAGGCTGCATTCTCTCTCCCGACCAGCAGGGGGCGACTCCTCTGCTCCCATAGACGTCTATGAGGAAATGACTCTACTTCTCTGTAGTGACCAGCAGGGGGCGACTCCTCTGCTCCCATAGACGTCTATGAGGAAATGACTCTACTTCTCTGTAGTGACCAGCAGGGGGCGACTCCTCTGCTCCCATAGACGTCTATGAGGAAATGACTCTACTTCTCTGTAGTGACCAGCAGGGGGCGACTCCTCTGCTCCCATAGACGTCTATGAGGAAATGACTCTACTTCTCTGTAGTGACCAGCAGGGGGCGACTCCTCTGCTCCCATAGACGTCTATGAGGAAATGACTCTACTTCTCTGCAGTGACCAGCAGGGGGCGACTCCTCTGCTTCCATAGACGTCTATGAGGAAATGACTCTACTTCTCTGTAGTGACCAGCAGGGGGCGACTCCTCTGCTCCCATAGACGTCTATGAGGAAATGACTCTACTTCTCTGTAGTGACCAGCAGGGGGCGACTCCTCTGCTCCCATAGACGTCTATGAGGAAATGACTCTACTTCTCTGCAGTGACCAGCAGGGGGCGACTCCTCTGCTCCCATAGACGTCTATGAGGAAATGACTCTACTTCTCTGTAGTGACCAGCAGGGGGCGACTCCTCTGCTCCCATAGACGTCTATGAGGAAATGACTCTACTTCTCTGTAGTGACCAGCAGGGGGCGACTCCTCTGCTCCCATAGACGTCTATGAGGAAATGACTCTACTTCTCTGCAGTGACCAGCAGGTGAATGATGGTCCATCCTCCTACGCTGATCTTTGGGAAAGCTCCAGCCTTCCGATTCATAACTCACTTGGTCATCATTAAAAGTTATTAAATCTTCACCACACGCCAGAAGTTGTTGTTTTAATCAAATAAGTTCCTGTTTTCCTATTGATGACACAAAGGCAGGAAGGGGAACGTGTGAACGGCTCACTCGCTGAGTCGCTCGCTGAGTCGGGCCTGGAGACAATAATGTCTCCAATAATGTCTCCAACGGCAATATGAATAAACGCTACGAGACGAGCCGTCGTGTAAAGGATGCCGCCACACGGAATACCAGTTTATCTTTTCCTCATCTCAAAACGCGGCACCAACCAAAGCTGGTGTCACTTCCTAGACTTAGTAGCATTTGTCCACTTTGTAAACTCAGTAAATCCACATTACAGGGGATTATTCAGCATCTCGTGCAAACAATGCTTTGAGAGCACCAACTGGCCTACAACATTGTCACAGAAACCAAATGGAGCAAAGCCAATTTTTCTGTGCTCCGAGTTTAACGTTTAAACACGTTAGCTTTCTTCGTAACAGGCAAGTGCACACACACACACTGAGATCCAGATTAACTTGGACACACACACACACACACTGTTTACCCGTCTCATTCATGTCCTTTGTCTTTTTCCATCCCCTCATTGACTCAGACCTTCGAGCGAGACACACACAGACACACACCCAGCAGGTTTTTCCTCCCTCCGTAGTGCTAATCGGCGTGACGTAGCCTGTTAGCTCCTAATCCGGCTCACATTAAATGGCTTGAGGACGGCTCACAGCTCCAACAAATTGTCTCTGAGGCGGACGTTGATTTGTAATATTTCACATCATCCATTTTAATTCCCCTGTTTGATGGGTGCTGATGAAGCGCGCTGTGAAACGAATGGCTTCTCCAACCAGCACTGGCAGATAGTTAAAGGCGTCTCACAGAGAAGCCGACCGAAACAAATGTCGAATGGAAAATACACGCTAAGGGCTAAAAACACGCAGCGTGTTTGTGCTTAGCGTTGCACCAGCGAGGAATCGCCAGACCGCCACCGAACGTCTGACGGCTTCGAGGACAAGAGGATGCGTGGTGACCGTGATCAGTTCAAAATAGACTCACTGCTCAGGCGAGTCGAGGAAAATGTCTTTGGTTGCATACGTCTTCACTTTGACGAGGATAAAGCAACCGAACGCTGCTACGAGTGTGAGGGACAGGATCATTTTAACACGTCTGATTCCAGTTATTCCAGTTATATTTATATATAGCAGACTGGGTGGTTTTGTTATGGGTCATGGGGGGGGGGCGGCTCAGCAGACCTGCAGCTTTCTGGGAGTTTGTTCAACAAACGCCGCTGGGTCATTATATATAAAGTTCACTACAATAATGTGTAAATTCAGCCTTTTGTCAGCTCCACGTGCTCCATCAGCACCGAGGACATGGAGCTACTCGCCTGTGAGACTCGATTATAGCAGACTGCCATTTCATCGCTGCGTATTGATCAAGGTAATAAGTATCGCTGAGTGATCTCACCGAGCACTCGACCTTAACGAATACATTTGTGCCTCACCGACAGAGAGCGGAGCGTTTGCCGTCCACAACCCGCCTGCTGGTGTTTGAACGCTACCGTCGGCATGCTAAAAGGCTCACATTGACGATGCATAGACTAACTAATGCTGATGCTGGCATCCAGTCGCAGATATTTAGTGTAGATTGTCACTCATTTGTTAGTAGACTTCCCTTTGCCAGAATTAAGTTTGGCATTTTGGCGAACGGCATCTTTTTCTGGGGGGGGTTTTCGCACACAAGAGATTATATTTGGAGCGGAATGGAATGGATAGCTTTGTTATTTAAAATTCTTCTGGCCTTTTCCTCCAGAAGGAACGAGGGCGAGGCTTTGCCTGTTGCCGGCTGGCTCCGTGTCGCTGCAGGGTGGGTGGTGCGTGCAGATGAACCGTCTCCTCCTGCCAATTCTGTCCTACAAGCGCTTAATCGCCGCCGTTACAATCGACCGCGACTAAATGCACGTGTGGACCAAATGTAGTTTCGCTCAAAGCCACAAATGTCCACTTGGGCGCAAGTCAGGGGTCTCTCCAAAGCCAGTAGAGTGTATTGTCAAGCAAACATTTATTTCAATTCAAAGGATTTTGATAAAGCGGTCAAGCCCTCTTTGTGAACATCCCTAATTAAAATGTTAACTAAAGTCAGACCACCATGCGGGATTCTCCCCACTCGCTGCCACCCTCCAATCAACAACCCTGCCCGTCACTCTGATATGGAGGAATCAGGAGGTTGCACGTGATTGCATCACTTAATCGGTGGCATTACAACCAGTCCAGCTGCCGCATGTCTTCCACAATCACCCATTTCATCACCACTCGCAGCCTCCGCCTGTCAATCTTTTCTCATCAACGTGAATCAACGTTTCCCCTTTGCGACGACTTATACCAGTTTATCCATTTTGGGAAAGCGGCCTCACTGGAATTCTCCTTTTTGTCAGTGATGAATGGAGATTTAAGGCCACCTGGTACTTGGCATTGACTGTGTAGATGAGGTGGACGTCACCGATCGGTTTGTGGAGTCCCATTTTGACGCCTGGAGCTCAGTGTTTTGGCCCCGCCCCAAAACATCCTCTGCTTTATTGTCTATTTAACACGAAATGGACCATAACCTACAAAATGAACATCATGCTGTACTGAGGAAGACTTGAAACTAAAGACTGAGACCATAAACTCATGTTTACAATGTTTACTGAGGGAATAAATCAAGAGAGAAGTAGAGTCATTTTCTCATAGACGTCTATGGGAGCAGAGGAGTCGCCCCCTGCTGGTCACTACAGAGAAGTAGAGTCATTTCCTCATAGACGTCTATGGGAGCAGAGGAGTCGCCCCCTGCTGGTCACTACAGAGAAGTAGAGTCATTTCCTCATAGACGTCTATGGGAGCAGAGGAGTCGCCCCCTGCTGGTCACTACAGAGAAGTAGAGTCATTTCCTCATAGACGTCTATGGGAGCAGAGGAGTCGCCCCCTGCTGGTCACTACAGAGAAGTAGAGTAATTTCCTTATAGACGTCTATGGGAGCAGAGGAGTCGCCCCCTGCTGGTCACTACAGAGAAGTAGAGTCATTTCCTCATAGACGTCTATGGGAGCAGAGGAGTCGCCCCCTGCTGGTCACTACAGAGAAGTAGAGTCATTTCCTCATAGACGTCTATGGGACCAGAGGAGTCGCCCCCTGCTGGTCACTACAGAGAAGTAGAGTCATTTTCTCATAGACGTCTATGGGAGCAGAGGAGTCGCCCCCTGCTGGTCACTACAGAGAAGTAGAGTCATTTCCTCATAGACGTCTATGGGAGCAGAGGAGTCGCCCCCTGCTGGTCACTGCAGAGAATGCAGCTTCAATTCGTATCCAATCATAAACTGATGTCATTGGTTGAATGAAATGCTGACCTGTTGATGGCATGAGGAGGAAAAGGATTAACAAAGCGTAGTGTGTCGTTAATCCTCAGGTCATCTGATCTGGTGTGCTGATTGTACATGTGGGCTACTTGCAGTCGTTGGAGGGGTTTGTTCATCTCGTGTCCCTTTGTCTACTCAATAGGGAGGTTGGTACGGTGCCGGTATTTTCTTTTGTTTATTTGGGGGGAGAGGTTAGTTGCTTTTAAAGTATATATAGTTTTGTTTATTGCTTTGGGCCCGACTCTCCCTGACGCTCATTTCTACTGCACCTTCAAGATATTCAATATTGTGGAGTCTATGGCAGCAGCGCTGGTCCTTCTTGGGAGTAGGGGAAAGAGGACGGCTTTTATCACATCAGTTTTTGCCTGGGCAAAGGATACATATAGATTTATATC
This sequence comes from Gasterosteus aculeatus, assembly GCF_964276395.1. Taxonomy (NCBI): domain Eukaryota; kingdom Metazoa; phylum Chordata; class Actinopteri; order Perciformes; family Gasterosteidae; genus Gasterosteus; species Gasterosteus aculeatus. The sequence goes on along the minus strand of NC_135694.1, from coordinate 1,687,511 downwards.
AAGTGACCTTTGTAAAACACTTCAAGCTCTGTAAGACTAATGATGACTAATCGGTTTGACTTGTACAAATCATTAAACCGGGTCTGATTTTAGCATCGAGCTTTCTAAAGGAAGATCAGCTCAGCTGTTAACTCATAAAAATATCATCCTATTCAGTGTGCGTTCCTGCACAATTATAAACCTTTAATTAATAGGTGGGTCTGCAGCGTCATTACCAGGTTATTGTCCCCTCATGTCACGCATTGTCACCTCGACCCACTCGCACAGGTGTGTTTTGGCTGTTTGTGTCGGTCTGTCGACAGATTGCGTGGGCGACGCTCGCAACATTTCAAGACGATTTCACAAAGCTTTACAAACGCGTAGTTCAGATCAAACTGATGGTTGTGTTTGAAGATGGAAGGTGGTTGGAGCAAAAGTGCTAGAAGAGGAGGGACCTTTTCCCCCCCACAACTATTTGGCATCGCCGCTGGTGGGGACCCGTCCCGAGTCTCATCGCACGTCGTTATTTTTTTTTTTTCTAACTTCCATAAAAGACTTGTGTTAAACTAATTCCTCCTTTTGTGTTCACCCGTCGTAGCTGTCGAAGAGACGCTGGATGATTCAAGGATACCCAAATATGGACAAATACTACACTAGCTTCCTGTTCTCTCTCATGTTACGTAAATGTTGCACAAACTGGAACCAGTTCATCTGCCGTGTGACGTCATCTTTCCAGCTAGAAACTACGGAAGGAACAAATATCCTCTGCCAATTCACTAAATGACACATATCACCAACCTAATTCTTGTTTCTGTTGTCCAGTTTGTCCAGTTTTCATCCTAACACATCTATCATCATCAAAAATGTGGTACTTTTAATCAGTAAATCATGATTGTTAGTTATCATGTGTTGAGTTATGGACTTAACGCTTTATTGTGCTTACAACCACAACAACTTGTAATATTTGATAATATAACTCAGTTTTAAATCCTAGTACTCTTTCCGACTATTTGAAATACTTTACTGCTCCTTTTACATCGTTACTCGTTGAAAAGAGAGTGGTACTAAATATATTTGATTTGATTTTTTTTCCACCACTAAAGACATGACGGTATGATGTATAAAGTTATTATCTTCTGTCATTAATTACACCAAGAAGCATCCAAAAGTGTTGGAGTTGGAAATGATAAGAAGAAAGGCGCACAAGGGGAAATGCACTAGTCACTCATTATGGTGGCTGCGTTCTTCTCAGGTAATTAGAGTTTGTGGTTAGTGCAGAACTACCGGGAAGCCAGTGACAGCCGTGTTTGACATGCTTTACCTCACGGCACCTCCATAGAGCCGGAATTTTGTTTTGTTTGGAGGTTAGTGAAGGGGGAAAACCTAATGATGGTTTAATGAAAAAGGCGGAGCCGCCTTTAACGAAGAGGCTATTTAACGGCGTGGACCGGGTGGAAGAGGCACAGCTCGAATGGCTATCTTCCAGTTTCTGTGGGCTTTGGCCGGGATGATCGTTCTCTTGTGCGGAGGTAAGGCGATTTTACAAAGTGTCTAAAGAATGTAATGTTCCTCAAAGTGATGAGGTGTGCGTCACCCTCAAGAGGTTTGCTCAACTTCTTTCTCTCTTTATTTTAAATTTCAGGATGTCATTCACTGATACCAGGTAAGCATCCGAGAGGGACACGATTCACGATTTCTCAGCTATGTAGCTGACCCCGAGCTGACCCCTCTTTTGTTCTCCTCTATCTGGCAGCTTGCGGCCAGGCTCCAAAGAACACCAGAATTGTTGGAGGCCAAAATGCGCCTCCGGGAAGTTGGCCCTGGTTTGCAAGTATTGAGACTGACGGCCGTCCCTCCTGTGCAGGATCCCTAATTAATGATCAGTGGGTGCTGACAGCTGCTCACTGCCTTAGCAGGTAAGGACATAACTGTTGTTTGCTACCTTTTGTAATTAAATACAACTACAGCAAGTCACGCAACTGAAGACCGGCTGAAGTACAAAGTAAAACAGAGAGTCTGTTTGCTGAAGGCAAGACATGCAGTAAAATGTTGTCTTTTACTTGTCTTGTCTTGTCTTGTAGAGATGACCTCTTAACCACAACGGTTTTTCTGGGCCGTCAAGACCAGACAGTTATAAACTTCAATGAAGTGCGCACGACTCTCGCAAGCATCGTGTGTCATCCGTCATACGACTTCACGACCAACGACAACGACATATGTCTCCTGAAGCTGTCGTCTCCGGTGGCCTTCAGCAACTACATATATCCGGTGTGCTTAGCCTCGGCGGGGAGCACCTTCCACACCGGGGTCAGCAGCTGGGTCACTGGGTTTGGTGACACCCAACCTGGTGAGCCCACACTGCACACCTTTATCACAAAATGATGCTTCAGTTTTTTTGTCTTATTTTGCGAACCTCTGTGACATTATTTGGTTCCCATGCGCACGCCAACGCATTACTGTATCTATCTCTGAATAGGTTCATTTACCGGAGCCGATATCCTGCAAGAAGTGAACGTACCAATTGTTGGAAACAATGAGTGCAAATGCACCTATCGTGAACTCACAGATAACATGATCTGTGCTGGGCTCAGAGAGGGGGGGAAGGACGCGTGTCAGGTGAACACCACTTTTTGTCTTTTTATTATCCATTGCAAAGGGTGCCAAACAATCTAAAAATCTGAATTTACATGCCTGATATCTGCAAGATTACATAAAAAGCTTCTGAAACTGCAAGGAACAAACTTATTCCAACAACCGTCCATTTCTTTCCCCAGGGAGACTCCGGGGGCCCGATGGTGACCAAAGATGGTTTCATTTGGATCCAGAGTGGAATCGTGAGCTTCGGTGACGGCTGCGCCAGGCCCAATACTCCTGGAGGCTACACCCGTGTGTCCCAGTACCAGGACTGGATCTCCAACGTTACCGGTACCAGCCGACCGGGCTTCGTCACCTACACATCGCCCGGAGTGGACAGCGACCTCAATTATGCCTGTTCTAACACAGCACCCACAACCAATCCAACCCCAACCACCGACCAACCATTCATAGAAAAACTTGGGCCTGATATAGTAGACCCTGAGCCTGAACCATTCACAGTAGAGCCTGATGGAAGTGTGTTCGGCAGTGGTGAAAGTATGATCCATTTCTCCCACTTCACCCCACTGTGTCTCCTGGTTGTTTTCTCCTATGTGCTGGTCTGTGAAGCCTAACGGGAACATGTTAACTAGTCACCGTTTCAAATGTCTCACCGTGATGAAAATGAAAAGCTCTGGTTATCAACGGCAGAAAGACCTTTTCTAATGAATGACAAACGTCTCTTGTTGTAGCATCCACGCACAACTGTGTTGATTTACTCTTTGATTGCTATTGTACATCATCACAAAGTTGATTTAATAAACCTGCAGATCATTGTATTGATGCTACGTTGGAGACACTTTGTTGAATGTTTTATTGACTTGTAAATAACTGTTTTGTGGTAAGATCATGAAATAAATATTATTTTGTTGAGGTATATGCTATTGCTCCATGTAGCAGATGATTTGATGATTCCAATAAGAGAGTAGTTATGACATCTAAAACCTGTTACCTGACGTTTTTTATTATGGTAAATTCAATTCTTCTAGAGAAGGAATGTGCTTTAGCACAGACATTACATTTTTACATTACATTACATGTCATTTAGTCCAATGTAAGTGCTACAGTTAGTTAGTGTGTTAGTGGAGGTCGAGTCTGAAGAGGTGTGTCTTTAGTCTGAAGATGTGAAGGCTCTCTGTGGTCCTGATGTCTTCAGAGACCTCCTTCCACCACTTAGGAGCAGGACAGCAAAGAGTGGAGATCTAGTCGAGTCTTTTGCTCTCAGTGAGGAGGAACAAGCAGTTTATCACATGCAGAGCGGAGAGTGCGGGTCGGGATGTCGGGTTGGACCAGGTCCTGGATGGAAGCTGGACCCCATCCATTCACAGCCTGGTACGTGAGCACCATGTTTAGAACTGGATGAGCCGCCGGTACCAGTGAAGAGAGCGGAGTGGAGGAGTGAGGGAGAACTTAGGAAGGTTAAAGACCAGTGGAGCTGCTGCATTCTGGATGAGAAGGGGACGTATTCTCCTGATGTTGTAGAAGGTGTATCTACAGGATCGTGTTGTCGCAGTAATGTTGGGAGTCAGGGAGAGTTGGCTGTCGAGTGTCACGGCGAGGTCAAAGTGGGAGTTAAAACGGATTTACCAAAGTTGACCGTCAAGTCCTGGGTCAGAGAATCTTTTCCCAGAAAGAGAAGTAGTGGTTGACTGTGTCCAACGCAGCACAGAGGTCCAGAAGGTTGAGGACAGAGGAGAGAGAGGCGGCTCTAGCGGTGTGGAGTTTCTCTGAGACAGCAAGGAGAGCAGTCTCTGTGGAATGGCCTTGAAGCCTGACTGGTGGGGGTCAAGGAGGTTGTTACGGTGAGATAGGAGGAGAGTTGGTTAAAGATTGCACGTTTTGGACAAGAAGGGAAGAAGAGAGACCGGTCTGTAGTTGTTTTCTTCAGAGGGGTTGAGGGTAGGTTTCTTCAGGGGAGGGTTAACTCTCGCCTCCTTCAGAGAATTGGGAAAACAGCCCGATAAAAGAGCGTTGTTGATGAAACAGATGAAGAAAGGAAGAAGGTCAGGAGCGATAGATTGTAGAAGATGTGATAGAATGGGGTCAAGAGGGCAGGTGGTTGGACGGGCAGAGGTTACCAGGGTAAGAATTTGGTTAGGAGACAGGGGGTGAAAGAGGAAAGTTTCCTTCCAGTCTCCTGGAAGAAGTGTGCAGGGGGGAGGAGGACTAGGGGGTTCGAGGAGGTTGGAAAATATAGAAAAGACTTTTCGGGGGTTAAAAAAATGAAGATTCAATTCTGGATTGGTAGAAAGCCTCCGATAGAAGCAGAAAAACAGACAACAAGTCAAACACGTTTGACTGGATGCCTTATCTTATGGCCCCACGTATTGCTTCTTAAAGCACTTTGGTTATTGGTTGAAGTCGGTGGATGGGAAGAACAGGGTTGGTGGTCCGTTGGAAAGTAAGACGCTGTGGGCGGACCCACGTGTTCCCAAAAGGGTTTTTAACGGCGTGGACAAAGCGAAGGGGGCACAGTCAAGATGACTCGCGACCAGTTTCTGTGTGGCTCAGCCCTGATGATCATCCTCTTGGCCAGTGGTAAGACACTTCTCTTCACAATATTACTCATAATTTTGTTAACAGAACGAGTGGGAGGAGTGCAAGGCTATCATGCTTCTTCAGCTCAGTTGAAGGGACAGTCTTTAAAGTTGTATATTTAGGAGAACATCTTCATCTGGCTACTCCTGAAACTAAATGAATATGCAAAACATCACAGCAAGGGGTCACTCTACAGTTCAGCGATGTTCTTCAAAGTAATGAGCATCTAATCCATATCAATTTGCTTCTTAACCGTGTGCTGTATGAGGGCAAAAACCGGGACGAAATAACACAACTTGGACGCTGAATTTTACTTTTGTCTTTTGGTTTACAAAGGAAATATTTAATCTACTAAAACAGGCAAAATGACAGATATTATAAAATAATCAAAAATCTCAAAAGTACCTGAAAGCTCATCTGGAAAAACACTTTATATTATATATATATATATATATATATATATATATATATATATATATATATATATATATATATATATATATATATATATATATATTATATGCCTCTATTTTAAACTATGATTAATTCAACTAATACAAGTTGGTAATGTGGAGATGCTCAGTTGAAGGAACAGCACAATGATAGCATTCAGGTTTTTGGGCTCAACAAATCGGGGACCTTTCCGCCCCAGCACGGTGTAGAACGTGCACAGTGTAGAACGTGCACAGTGTCGTGAAAACGTTGTGGTATTAGACAACAACCAACAAACACGTAATCAACATCCAAGCGGGTTAACCAGCTGTTGAGTTCCATCCCAAAGATTTCTGATGAGGTCGGTAGTCATTGTTCACTTAAGAGATTTGACAAAGCATGGTACAGTAAATGATTGGAGAGATGATTCATTTGTACCTTCATTTAATTTATCTATTTAATAAACTGGCCGTGTAGACGGAAAATGCGGGGAAAGGGAGAAGGGGAATGTCATGCAGCGGACTCTTGTAGTATGAGCTCTAGCCAGTCAGCTTTTTGTCCATTTTTTCCAACACGCTTTTCAAAAAGTGCCTAAAATAGTTTCCTGCTAGATTGTTGTGTTGAAAAGTGCATATCATCCTCTGCCTCACCCTCAAGACGTTTGCTCAACTACATTCTCTCTTTGTTCTAAATTTCAGGGTGTCATTCACAGGCTCCAGGTACGCAACACTACAGGTTCTTCAACTTTCACGATTCCTCAGCTATGTAGCCGACTCTTTGCGTACCAAACCCTCTTTTGTTCTCTTTTCTCTGGCAGCTTGCTTCCGGTCTCTACCGAACACCGGGACCTTTGGAGGCCAAAATGCGTCTCTAGGAAGTTTGCCCTGGTTTGCAATTTTAAAGACTTACGGCCGTCCCTTCTGTGCAGGATCCTTGATTACCAATGAGTGGGTGCTGACAGCTGCTCACTGCCTGGACAGGTGAGGACATAACTTTCGTTAATATATAACATACAGCGTCTTTGTTTAAGCACTGCCTCATTTGTAGAACATTTGTAGATTGCTGAAGGCCAAACCAGTATTCTTTTACTTCTTGCAGCGTGCTCATCAATAATGCGACGGTTTCGCTGGGAAGCCAAAACCGTTCAGGCCCGAACGTGACTCTGAGAATCGAACGGACCGTGTGTCATCCGTCATACAGCTCCTGGACCAACAACAACGACATATGTCTCCTGAAGCTGTCGTCTCCGGTGGCCTTCAGCGACTACATATATCCGGTGTGCTTAGCCTCGGCGGGGAGCACCTTCCACACCGGCGTCAGCAGCTGGGTCACCCAACCTGGTGAGCTCACACTGCACACCTTTATCACAAAATGATGCTTCCCACAAGGGTTTTTTTTTTCAAAGCACTTCCAATGTTATCTTTTGAAATATTTCTGAATAGGTTCACTTTTCGGAGCCGAGATCGTGCAGCAAGTGAACGTACCAATCGTTGGAAACAATGAGTGCAGATGCGCCTATGGTCAACTCACAGAGAACATGATCTGTGCTGGGCCGTGCCAGGTGAATACCACTTCTGCTTCCGAGAACAAGAAGAAACAAACTTAATCCAACAACCGTCCATTTCTTTCCCCAGGGAGACTCCGGGGGCCCGTTGGTGACCAAAGATGGTTCCATTTGGATCCAGAGTGGAATCAGGAGCCTTGGCTTCGGCTACGGCTGCGCCAGGCCCAATACTCCTGGAGTCTTCACCCGTGTGTCCCAGTACCAGAACTGGATCTCCAACGTTACCGGTACCAGCCAACCGGGCTTCGTTCCCTTCACATCGCCCGGAGTGAACAGCGACCTCTATTATGCCTGTTCTAACACAGCACCCACAACCAATCCAACCCCACGCACCAAGCAACCATTCCCAGTATATCCTGATGGAAGCGTGTTCAGTAGCGGTGGAAGTATGATCCATTTCTCCCACTCCCTCCCACTGTGTCTCCTGGTGGTTTCCCTCTATGTGCTGGTCTGTGAAGCGGGAAGCGTTTAAAATGTCTCGCTGTGTTTCACAACCAGGCTTCTTTTTCAATGGATTTGAAACGTGTGAGGTCACACGGTGCTGACAGGTACACATGTATGCATCACTGCAGCATGACAACTAAACTTAACTAACTACATGGGGGGTGGGAGGGGTGTTGTGTTTATCTTGAATTGCTCCTGTGTGAGATCATAAAATTAATAATTTTTAGTTACTTGCAGAGGATTGGATTGACGGGAAAATGTATCTTCTTTTCTTCTTTATTAAATCAAATAAAAAGAGTTCCTCTTTCAAATGTTGTTTGCCATTTATAACAAATGTTTTGATAATTCAAACAAGAGAGTGCCTGTAACACATATTACCCGATGTATTTTTTGCTTATTGGACTAATTTGGGAAGAATTATTTTTAGGCATTTTTGCCGTCATTTTAAAGAAAACTATTCGAATGGCCGATTAAGAGTCAATGATAATTTAGAATAAACAAGCAAAACTGGATCAACTGAATTGGTTTAAAACGGTCAGCACGGACCTTTTTACCAACGCAGTCTCTCTGCATCCAAACCAAAAGGTCACCGTGGTGAAATGCCAGATGGGCGTGTGTGTGCGTGCGTGTGTGTCATCATGGTAAAACGGGTTCCTGGAGACACGATGGTGGGAAAGTAACACAAAGGTGTTTTAGAAAACCTTTGACTCGTTAACTCGGATCAGCTAACACGAGTCCATTTTCTGACTCCACAATGAGTTTGAACAGATATAGAACTGCGAACGCTTAAATCTATAAGTGGATACTTACAGGCGGAAGGAGCCTGGTGTGCGAGAGCACGATGAGCAAAGTTCGACTAAAAGGTCTCTTGTATTCAGTGACTTTAGTGTCTCGTTTTTTTAGAAAACTACAGCACTTTCTAACTTAAAATGTTCCATCTTAAAACCGGGTCTTTACTTTAAAGTCTGGCATTTTCATGTCTTTATGTATTATTTTTCTCTTGGCGTCCTATTAACTGTGCTCACTGGGAGTTGCGTTGAGTTATTCGAGGCGCGTCTGTGAAACAATAAGCGAGTGAGTCACGTGTCCAAAACACGGCAAAAAAACGAAGTGGCGGTTTGGCCCGAGTTCAGATGGCGTGACACGACGACGTGGTCGCCTTTTTTCCAAATGTGCGAGCTGGAATTTCAAATGAAAATCGCAGTCAAAGACGATCCCGTACCGATTGAAGGTTTGAGGGGAAACGCATTTCTCTCGCTCCCAATCGGAGCGGATCGCTCAGTCACGCGGGAAACGGGTCCCGTTGACTTGGCGGGAAGCTGCTCCTCATTCAGCTGAAACGCGTCGCTTCCGAGCGCCGCGTTTCAGGGCCTCGTGTTTGAACGCTCGGGGCTTTCGTGATCAAAACCCACTTTAGCCAAATGCGAGTGGTCTTTCCCTTCCTTTCGTGTCTTTTTCAGATATTCACGCACGAGTAGCGACCGCGAGCCCCAACGGCGTCATTTGACAATACGTCAAAAAGAACCATGAAGCATCGGCCTCTTTGTTCTTCTGCAGCTCTGATGCTGGATGATTATTCGTCTGTATTATAGAACAAAAAAAAAATCGATTCCTTCTGAAACTGAAGTTGATTTCTCGGCGTTCTGCTTTGCGTCGCTCTCTCTCGCCTCTTTCTCACTGATAAATGTTTCTCATTTCAATCAGCATGAGACCATATTGAAAGAGTCTCCTTGTTATTGTGTCCATTTTCATTACCTCTCACCGTCCCATTTCGCCGCTTTGTTACATAATAAATCACGTCTCCTTTGTCGCCTGCACTTTATGGCGTTATTTGGTCCGTCTTTGACCGATGAAAGAGAAAGGTGACGCCCCCCCCCCCAAATGCTCAATACATCTTTCACCGTGTTTCAAAAAGCTCGTTGAAGGTTTTCTTTTCATGGCATCGGGGTGTGGAGATCAGAGCCTCGGGAAGAAAAGAAGAGGGAAGCTGACTAAGAGAGAACGCTGTTTCTCTTCAGTGGCTTTTAACGGAGAAACACAGCCCGTTCGAATTGGGCCTCCGTTGCTGTGGCGGCGAAGAGCAGACGTCCTTTGAGCAAACAATAAAAGTGATGGACGACGGAGAAGGCATATGCGGGAGAACGCGCACCGTCATCATGAAACGCCGCCGAAATAATGGACCCGCGCGGCGCGTCGCTCTGTTTGGATCATTCCAGGTGAAAAATGAAGCCTCGGTGAGCAACGTGCGGAGGGAGTCTGAGCAAGGAGCGGCGTGCAGACCGGCAGAGAGTCACCGCAGCCGGGAAGCCTTCAGTCCAGATGTTCACGCACGCAATAGGGAAACAACAGCAACGCCACTGGAACACAGGTGAATAACACACCTGTCCGTCCTCGGCCGGACCAGAACCTGCAAACATGCATGCGCGCCAGAGAGTCAACTGGTTGACTGGTTCTTTTAGTCTGAACCTTCTCCTCCTCCCATTTTGCCCCCCAATGCCCGTGTGTGTGTGTGTGTGTGTGTGTGTGCATGCATGCGTGTGTGTGTGTGTGTGTGTCAGAGGTCAGGTGTGCTTGAGGGACACGGGAGTAAATTGCTTTAATCTTCCTCAGCAGGAGATCTGAACTGGGTAGTTTGCTTCAGTTGCCATTTATGTCTCCACACACACACAAGCACACACAGACACACACACACGCACACGCCCTCCTCGCTCCTCTTCTATCCCTTTGTCATAAATCATATTGATGAATATCGTCTTCACCGGCAAGAAGCTTCAGGTGTGAAAAACAATTTGAAAACCTTCAAGCAAACAGCTGTGTGTATTTATGACGGGGGTCGCACACACACACACACACACGCACAGACACACATCCTGAGATCCGACTCACTGCGGGTCAGAGCGTCCATCCACGAAGGCCTCATCGCCGGGACGCCGGCTGCTCGGGCGGCTGATTGACGCCGCTGGGATCGATTGGTTGGACGACGCAGCGCGCCGGTCTTCGTGAAAGTCTTCTTGGCTTCGTGGAAGAAGCTGTCACTCAGCAGAACGCGGCGGACACAAATGAATCATGCATCACATTCTGAATAGAGTGGACACATTCATTCATTCGCACTCATCAGATGTCCTCTCCCTCGTCTGAGGTCCCGCCCCGTCGGCCGACTCATCCGTCCTCCACTTCACCCACTTCTTACCCCCCAACGGCACCGACAATCGGACAAACGCACCAATGTCCTCCGACTGGAAATGATCTTTTATCTAAAACTGCTTCAGTGAAGAAAAGGGGGAAAAACTCCCAGCGGGTGGAGAATTGGATGGATGTCATTTAATTTAATATACTGGTTTTGGAGTTTGTCGCAGGTTCCTGGAAGATCCATTTTGGCATTCGGGCCGCTGGCGGCGCGACGCCAGAAATTGGCTCATGTGGCCGTTTCGTCCAAATCTGCTCCGTTAAATGCGGATAAGTGTCTGTAATCACGAATATCATTCGACCCCATCTGGTTCTCATTACGATGA
>NC_135694.1:1643470-1676208 GCF_964276395.1 Gasterosteus aculeatus | reverse complement strand
CTCCTCCCTGGTTTCATGTCTCCTTCAGTAGAGCACGAGGCTTATTTAGTAAATGATGGATGACCTGGATCCAAACGCGGCTTGCGTCCTTCCACGCACCGGAGGAAGCATTTCTGACGCCGCCATTTTTAACTCGTCCTTCTTCTTCTTCTTCTTCTTCTTAAGAACTTCTCACACGTACGCATTCGTCGTGATGGTGTTGGTGTTGGTCAGAAACATTCAAGTAGACAGTTGAACCCCAGAACCTTCCCTTTGGTCTCAAACTACATCTCTCTTTGGAATCCCAGCCGTTCGGTGTCTTTTGCCCCACCTTCCAATCACTGCCCCCCCATCGCAGCACGAACCACCTCCAGAGGCTGGACTGCAGCAGAGAGGTGGTAATGAATCGGCGAGCTCCTCGCCTCGTGCCCCCCCCAGGAGAAAACCCCATTACTGCTCGTTCTTGTATGACGACTCGTAGGACCTGGAGGTCGGGGATTGACTCTCAAGAAGGACGTTTAGTGGACGGAGAAGCCGTTTGGAATGCGGCCCAAGCTGCCCGGAAATGCACGGAAATAAAGCGGCTTAATTCTCACTCGCACGCACAAAACGTTCATTTGCCCAAAGGAACCCTGGGAAGTCAAAATCTGGGATCCTGCGGTGATTGCTTTTTTTTTTTGTTGGCCCTGAAACAAATGAGCTTATTGTCCACGAGCTCAGCACATCGCCCACGTGGACGAAACACGGAGGCCTCCGGTATATCGATGGGGGGGGGGGGGGGGGGGGCCCACCGGCACGAGAGGCGGACGCCTCGATGGTTTCCTTATCGGCGCCAAGAGGCCTCGGCATCGCAGCCCCTCACTTTCACTCACCGACGGTGGACTTTCATCACAGAAGAGACACAGACTCCCGTTTCTCTCGTTTCTCCTGTTTCTCCCCCACTACGGGGGGAGGGGAGGGGAGGGGGGAGGGGGGGAGGAAAGGGACCAGAAAGCAATTCACCCATCTCAGTGGCGGCCGAGTGGACGAGAACCGCGAGGCGGCGGCTTATCACGCGCAGAGAACTGAACTCAATCTGCTTCATCTCAAACTAATTGTACATTTTTAGGTTAGAAACACGTTTTTTTGAAAATTCAGCGCCGAAAACGGTTTGTCTCGTTCTCATCAGCAGCTATTTCTTACCAACACAAGTTCACTGTTTTATGTAAAAAGGGACAAAAACACATATATTTGTGAGAAAGGGAAGTGGCAGAGCCTTATTATACAAAATCCCCCAGATAAATGACAGAAATAATGTATCATAAGCACATTACAGAAGGAGAGAGTGTGAATGATTCCACCATATATTCTACTATAGATCACAGGCCTTTGGTCCAATCAAAGACACACGAAACGAAAACGTCAGCGAGAGGGAGAGGGAACCTCGACGACGCGACGCACACGAGGTCCATCGGTGAAGTCACCTGCGTCGTTCCATTTGAGATCAAGAGGGACCGACGGAGGCCGTTACCCCGGCAACTGGCTCTTCTGCCCCTCCCTCCCACCCCCACTTCCCCCCCATTCACTGGCACTTTTCTTTTGCCGATGCCTCATTCAGCGTCTTTGTGTCTTAGTTAGAAATGTTTTTTTTGTTTATGTGTAATGTCAAATGTCAAATATATCAAATGACATTTGACGGATGCTAATTTTTGCTTAAAAGACTGAACGAACCGTCAATGGAGCCGAAGTCAACTTGTGGTTCCACGCTGACGTTCTGGGAATAAAGAAACGGCTCATTTTGCGTGAAGGGGAATAAAATGTGACCTCTTCCTGAAGACGTTTAAAAAGCGTTTAAAAGTACTCGTGGTACGAGACGTCAACGCCAAAGCGCTTTGATTGGTTGAAGTTACAGCTGCAGTTGGAAGCAGCTCATGAAGGACTGAATATTACACCAATAATGCATTTTGTTCTGAGAAAAAGCAGCAGAAAAGATCGAATGTCATATAACATTTTCTATCATGCGACACTGAATCAGTGTTTTTTAGAATATATATTCATGTTCTTTTTTCCAAACATAAATGCAGGTGTTGGTGACGTTTGTGTGGTTTATGAAGAACGCTGACGAGCTAAAGTGACCTTCCTAAGTGCGTCCTTTACTCCTCTGACGACGGATTCACTCATTCATCCATATTCATGTGTCCCTGACGTTTGGCACACGCACAAACGCAGACACACAATCGGCGGGGCAGTAAGAGCCTCCATTGTCCCCCCGTCCCTCTTCTCTCCACCCGGGCCGGGGGAACGGACGCACCAAAGCGCAGCCGCACAAGCTCTTGTTTCGTAGATCTGCGTTTCAGCCGAAGCGGCCGAGTGACGGCGGAGATGCACAGCGAGTCACTGCTGTCACACTGCAGAGTGGAAATATTGATTTAAAACGAATTAGGATTCTTTCTCAGTCAGGATGCAACAAGTTCAGTGAGACACCGTCGGCTACATTAATCCGTCTGCGTCCCAAAAGCCGTTACACTCGCTGCCAAAGGCTCTTTGATATAACAACACGCATCACAACATGAACAAGTGATTGATTGATCAGATTGATCAGACGAGCCCAAACAAACTGATACACAACAACAGCAGCAAAGCACCACAGTGCTCACCAACAATAAATTACCTGTACTCATTTTTAGATGGATCCACTTTGAGGCTTTTGGATGAAAAATATATATATAAATCTATATATATATATAGTAACCCGATAGTACAGCATCACTAGAATCATCCTTGAAAAGAGACAAATTTCAAGACATTTAATTAAGCGATGAACACCACGTATGTTAAATGTCCTGATGCCAGTGACATCCATCATGTCTCCACAACCTGCTCCAGCCTCTCCAGTCCCAGAGTATATAGTATATATATGCTATTATATAGTAGAATATATCCTTATATTTCATTATTTAATCATATATAAAGTGCAAAAAAAAAGACAAGCGTGTCTTTTAAAAAGTCCAGTATGAATGTGGTCTCTGTGTCTCTGACTGGTGACAGGAAGCAGGGACGGCCCTCGGTGGCATGAAACCATCGGACGTGGGACTAAATGGCGCTGCAGGCTGGGAGGCTGATTGGAACTTGACCCGAACGGACTCGGCGAGCAGTTGGAGGTTTGACTAAAGAGAAACGGCTGCTCGTCCCGACTCCGTCCAACAAACGTTTGTTCAAAATGCGTCTTTCTGTAAATCCTTTTAAACAGCTGCCATTTAGCGTCGGCGCTTTGCATCCGGACGTAGAAGCACAAAGGAGAACTGAGCTGAATAAAATAAAATATACCGAGTATGAATTCATGTTTTCTTTTCTGCATCTTATTCTGGAGGAACGTCACTGCCCTCTAGTGGCCGCGCGGCGGAACTACACCTGCAAACAGGCCCAACAGCTGCTCCTTTAAACATCAGGACAGACAGCGGAATAAAAAGCATTCAATTGTATCAAAAGAACGGAAAAAAACAACTTTATTTTAAGAGCACGCATGACAGCCATTTAAAAATAGCATCATCTGGTCGTCTTTTATACAAATAATGTGCATAGTGATATTAACATGATAAACACTGTACAACGTATGGAAATACACAACTTTAACAATGTATGAAAACCTATTTAAATGTTTGGGCTGGCGCATAATTTATCAGTAAAAAGTAAACCTTTACTGAGAGGAAGCGTGAACCATCTTTGTAATTACAGATTTCTTTTCCTTTGTATCCTCTTATTAAAAGTTCTTTTAAAAAAAATAAATGCCAAAATAACTGCGTCTTCAGAATGCAACACGATAAAAGCCATTAAAAACAACTTTAACAGAACTGGCACAACAAAAGTCTGCAGAACAACTCTTTTCCACCACAAACTGGAATTAAAAAGGTTTATTTCCACCGTTCTATAGAAGACAGCAGAGAACACGTATAAATATTTAACATATTAACATCGTTATGTACAGACTGGCCGGGCTGCGTCTTCTCCCCCCGTCTCACTGAGATAACGCTTCCTCCAAAAGGTCGCCGCTGACCAACGGCAGGGAGGCCACCTCGAAGAACACCCTGAGAACACAAAGGGTCCACTCAGATCATCCGCGCAGCTGCTCGGACCCCCCCCCCCCCCCCCGGACCCTCCCGACCCCCCAGGCACCTACTGGTGGGAGTACTTGTTCCTGATGGCCCTCAGCTTGTCGTCCGGAGGAGCCGAGAGGATCCGGTGGAGCTTCCTGACGACGGGCGACAGCTCGGCCGTCCGATAGCCGGAGTGGAACTGCAGGATGGGACTCTGGGAGGGGGGGGGGTTAAAGGTTAAAAAGGCTCCTTAATAATTAGACGAGTCAGCAACAGATATGTGGGGGGGGGGGGTGTGGCCTACCCATCCTCCCAGGTCCCTGGTAACCAGCGCCAGCAGCAGGCAGGCGGAGGCCAGCAGGGAGCCTCTCTCCGTCACCAGCTCCATCTCCATGAGGCTCATCTCGCAGAAGAACCGGGCCAGAGTCAGCGTGTCCATCCCCGCGCTCACACACTGCGCGCACACACACACACACACACACACACGGGGGGGGGGTCAGGAGAGCCGAGGGCGACGGCAAAGAGCGTGTGTGAGCAGCGCACACACACACACACACACACACCTTGGCGTAGCGTCTGAGGAAGCGGTACGGGATGGGGATGCTGATGTCGAAGCGGAGCGACTGCAGGATGTCGGCCTCCATGGAGATGATCTCCTCCCTCCTGTAGGCGTCGTCGCAAATGTACAGGAAGTCGTCGACGCACGGCGGACTGCGCTCCTGCGGGGCCGCCAAAATAAAGTCAGGGAAAGCAAAAGGCCGCCGTGAAAGAAGCGTCTTGCTCCTTCAAAATAAAACCCACTGGCCAGTTTAAAAACTATAAAGGGGGGTTTAGGACGTCTTGATTAATATTGATATTCCACCAACGTTAAGACTCGTCGTCTACCTCAAATTTGGAGGCTATGAGCATGGTGGTGGAGCCGACGAGCTGCAGCAGCTCCCGGTCCACCGGCGTCCTGGCCAGGTAGTGGTCCGTCATCTTCACGGCCAGGTACAGCGTCTCGTGGTACAGCTCAAAGTTCTCCTGCACGCGCGCGAAACGCGGGGGGGAAAAAAAAAGGACAGACGGCGGAGCGGCTGAGTCTCGAGGCGAGCGTGAGGAAGAGGGTTCGCTCCTCTCCAACACACAAGGACACACAACCTCCACACCCCCCCTTTACCTGCACTTCCACCAGCCAGTCGATGAGGATGGCCCTCATCTCCGGGTTGAGGCTGGGCTGCGTGGACATGTAGTCCACGAGGACAAACTTCTCCTGTGGACGAGGAAAAACACGAGGAGGTGAAGATACCGGGAGAAAGTGAAAGCGAGGCGTCGCCGTTTGGGTGGGAGGGGGTGGGGGGGCTCACCTCTCTGCGTTTGAGGTAGTCAAAGATGTCCTTGGCGTACTCGGGACACATGTAACAGTCCTCGGAGCTCTCAGAGTCGATGTCGAACTCGGCCGGGACCTACGGGGACGGAGACGGAAGCGTGAAAAGAAGAAAAGGTGTGGGGGGGGTGAAGTCCCATCGAGGGGAAGCCGCTTTGAATTTCCCTTACGTGTTGCTTCTGGAGGTGAGCCGGCACTTCCCCGCCAGCAGGGGGCGCTGCAACCACCAGCTCTTCTACTGGGGCCGCAGCTGCCTCCTCCTCCTCCTCCTCCTCCTCTTCCTCCTCCTCCACCTCCTCAGGGGTCTCCCGCTCAGCCGGCGCATCCTCAGAGCTCTCCGACGAACACCTGCAGGGAGAGACAGCGAGGCCACGTCAAGCAGAGCCTCCACCTGACGGAGGCCCGGGAGGGGCGGAGGGCGGAGGCGCGGCGGCGTTACTTCTTCAGGTTGGCCTGGTTCTTCGTCGCCACCGACGACGGGGCGCTCGCTTTCCTCGCTGGCGGCTTCTTCGTCGCCTCCTTCTTCTTCCTCCTCCCCGGGAAGCTGATCTGGACCTTATGAGCCTGTGGGGACACAGTGAGCTTCACGTCTCTGCAACAATAACAACAACAACAATAACAATAACGTGTGAATGTATATACGACCTGATGTTTGTATATCAGGAACTATAACTGACGCGCGCCTCATCTACACAAAGGGGGGCCTTTAAGTCCACGCCACGTCCTAGTGGACCAAACAAGCCTCCCCACTATAATGGATCCCCCCCCCCCCCAACCAGTCCTTTGATGACGTCATCGACCCTGGATGTGACGCTGACCTCGCGGGGGCGGGAAGCTTACATTGGTGATGTCGATGAACGCAGTCCTCTTCTTGGGGGCTCCGTGGGGGGGCGACGAGGACCGCTTCACCTGCGCGCCTTCCTCCTGCAACACACACACGCACGCACGAGCGGGGGGTGAGAACAAAGCGCGTGCACGCCACTCCCCTCTTTGGAGGAAGATGCTGCAGCCCCCCCCCCCTCTGCAGAGAGGACGTTTGACCCTTCACCTGGTTCTCAGTGGTGGTCGCGTGCGGTCTGGGCCCCTTGGCCCCCGCAGTGGCCGCGGGCTTCTTGGCCCTCAGTGGAGGCATCTCCGGCTCCTCAGGTCTCACTGGGGGACCATTTAAAAAAAAAAAAAAATGGCGGGTCGGTGTTAAATCGCACTAATGGCAATAATAAATGAAAGACAGAGACAAGTGCTGCAGATAAAGGTTTAAATAACCGTTTCGTGTAGCTGTAAATAAGACGGGCGTCTGTACGCAGCGTAAACACATGCGTGTGTTTTCTAAACTGGTCCGAACAGGAAGCCGAAGGGAAGGTTTTTCTCACCGTGATTTATAATTCCCGCTCGTTCCGGAAGGAGAAAATTCACATCAAATCCGTCTGAGTGCGATAAATACCGGCGGCGTTTGCGTCGCAGACGAGCGCCCAGACAAAAAGTGCTTCTGCTGCTGCTGCGGATACGAATCTGCGGCGCCTCGTTCCCATTGGCTGGAATTTGAGCCGGGCGGACCAATCAGGGAGTCGCTAGAGATGCCGCTGCCCGGGAAGGAGCGCTGGTTTCAGCGCGACGTCTTCGCGCGGTTACTAAAGCAGTTTCTCAAGAAAATAGCAGGTTACGTACACAAATGGGTAAGGTTGTGTTTGTAAAGATTTCTTTTTTTGTGTGTGATTAAGGAAACTAAGACGTAACCATTAAAAATGTGAGACGAGTTTCTCAATCATTCCCGCCCACACACATAGTCCTTGTCGTTAAATCGAGCGAACCTCAGAGAGCGCGAGAAGGCAGTTTAAGTTTTTTTATTGATGTATTTTTTTTCAAGGAGGGACACACATGACATATATATTAATTACATTCGTGCATGTGATCATACATGTGTTTATATTTTTATTTTTATGGGTGTTTTAATACAATGTAATAATTACAAAACTTGAAAATATGAATTTATCATCAAAGACACAAACCATTTCCATGACGCAATTCCAGGTGAAGCGTTAAAGGGCTGAAGTAAATAATCATTGTTTGCACTCATTAACGGTACGGCATCTAGGATGAAGGTTTTATGTCGTTTTGAAAAGCACTTTTACGTGCCATTGATCCGACATGACATCTGCAAATTCCATCTCTTTATGAAAACCACTGGCGCTCCGAAAGAGCCAGGAAATTGATGCTGAGTGAAGAATATTTTGTCAAATGGAGATTAAAAAAAGATGGTCCTTCTTCCTTTAGCTGTTTGTCATTTATCTTCAAATGGAAATGAACTGACCCTTTAAAACTATTTCAATCACCGTGTTGGAGAACATGCTTGTTGACACGGAGATAATTATTTCCCGCGAGAGCTGAACAACCGACAGTCACAGTTTGGATAATAGAAGGTCATTACATTACATTTGTGAGGATGGAGGGTACTTGAACTAACATCCCTGCAGCTGCTTGCAGTTTAGGAGATTTATCCCTAATTCTCGTTTGAATAACGGGAAACTCGGCCTTGTTAGGTGAGCAAATAAATCCTTTGAGATAAAAAAAAGAGCTATTAATACCATATAGAGCTCTGTCATCAAAAAAGGCAAATAAACGTCCCTCGGTTATTGGTTCACGCGGTGCACGAGGTCTGCGGGGAGATATGCTGCCTTTTATTTAAACCCCTCTCTTGTTCTCGTCCCAGACGAAAATGCCTCCACGTGAGAGCAATTTGCGTCAGGATCGGTCGGGCCTCAAACAGAGCGGCGAGGGATAGTTTCGTAATTCTTGGGATTTAGCTGGAATCTTTGCACACTAAATTGAGGGTGTCGTGGACAAAGCGCATTGCATTTACACGGGGGGGGGGAGTTGTGCGTCAAACTCGATTAAAACCCACGAAAGCGCCGTGCCTTCCTGTGTAAGTAGGTTGCTTAATGCAGTCAGAGCAAATAACACTCGCACACCAGCAACATCTCTCCCCCACAACCACGCACACAGGAAGTGGGGCGACTCGCATGTCAAACCTGTTTCCGCGTGAAAACTCATTCGCCCCAAACGCTTAATAACTGGTAAGTTTCTCTCACTGTGTTTTATCTTTCCTGCGTCTTATTTTCAGATACTTTGTTGGTACATTTACGCCAACTTTTTCCTTTAATGTTGTCCAGTTGGCCTTCGAAATGCAATTCTGCCTCCGCCGGGAACAGTAAATCACCCATTAGTTCATAATCCTTAAACGTTCTATGCAGAGAAATTCTTTTCTTCACTCCGGAAACCCCGTTTTCGGGTCTGTTTTCGTGACGGCAGCCTCGTCTTGTCGCTGCAGTTTTTCTTCGGCTGACAAAAAGTTCACATGAACTTTTGAAAAACAAAAGACAAGACCGCGCAAAGGAGTTTTTAGTCATTTACAAGCAAAAGTTTATTCTGAAAGCGTTTGGGTTGGAGGCCGGCTGCTTGTGTTTCCATGTTATTTTGTGTCCATCGCTGTTAAACGCGCTGAAGCGGCTTTGCTCCATTTCTGTCTCCTCAAGTCCAAGAGGCGATGAGAAGACGCGACCTCCATTAGCTGCAGAGGGTTGGAGGACGCGTCACGTAGCCGCTGTGCACGCCGTGCGCTTCCTTGCTGGTGGCGTTCCGGCAGGCGGGGGGGTCACAGCTTACCCTCCATCTGGGGCTTCAAAGGGGGACGTTCTGTTCCGTTTTCCTCCCTTATTCACATCCGTCCTGTTCACTCGCTGTTCAACGAGCCGTTTCTCACACATACCTTTTTAACATCCCTTCGATTTGACCGATTTACCCTCTAATCTGAAACAGGAGAGGAATGTCGAAGTATTTGAGACTCAAGCAATATATTTGATCTCATCTTTCGGCTGAAAATACTCAAATCTGATCCTTTAAGTCTTCTTGTGATATTGTGCGGTATCCTTCAAACTCTTCATTGTTTCTGACGTGGAATAACACCGACGAGGCGGTGGTGCCGACGTTCTTCGGGCTCTTCTCGGTGCCGGTTCCTTCACCATGAAAAGATGTTTTCCTCTTATTAAGAACATGGCTTTTATTCCCCACAGGATCCAATGCCGGCAGTGAGTGCTGATCAAAAGGTGGAGGAGCCCTCTCCTGAAGGCCTCAAGAGAAGCCACCTAAACCATCAGGTTCTGGAGGAGTTTGCCCAAAATATGTCCGAGAACATAATGGAGTCATTCAAAAGCCAAACGGAGACGCTGGACCGCCGGGCGTCCGGATTTAATCAGAGACAGGAGACGTTGGCCGAGGAGTTGGCCGAGGCAGTGATCCAGGTGGCTCTGCAGGAGGTCTTCAGTGCTCTCAACATAGCGGATCACGTGGAGGCTTCCCAGCCGTGGTCCCCCGTCCTGGGATCCCTCGACTACCCCGACGCCCCCCCGACCACGCCCCTCCTGCCCGAGCTGGAGAGGAGCCGGTGCAGCTTCGCCAGGAAGCTCAAAGGGGGCCTGGCGAAGGTTTACCTGCCCTCACCTCCCCCACCGACCCCGAAGGACGGAGAGGACCCGGACCCGGCCCCCGGGGCCGCCGCCGCCGCCGACTCCCGGGTCGAGTTCATGGAGCATCTGACGCGCTCGCTGCCCGCGGATGATTTGACGAGGGACTGTTTGGAAGCGGGATCTCCACGTGGAGCCGAGGTTGAGGCTTTCGCGGAGGCCCTCTCATGCGACATCATCGGTTTGGTCTCGAGGGGTAAAAACAGTGAGCAGATCGCCGACGATGACGACCTCCACCTACTGGCCCAACAACTGTCCGAAACCATCATCACATCGTCCCTTCTGCGGCGCTAAAACACTCTTCTAGTATCCGTGACTCACGGCCTCGTATTTGTGAGGCCTGGCAAGAAAAATAATGGTGTCCACCAACACGCAAGATCTTCTCATTGAAACGCGGTTTACTGCAATGATGTTGTTACAGAGGCCAATTTCCTTTTTACATTCAACGTTTAGTTAATGCTCCTCCAGATGAAGAAGAGTTTAACACTTGTTATTTGCAAGAACTGACCTGGGATTCCACAACAACTGCAGTGGCTGTGGATGTCCTGTAGGTGGTGTTACAGATGCAGCATTCTCAGCATGAGGTGAACCCGAGTTCACCTTCGGGCACAAAATAAATGCTTAAATGTTTATCTGTGTAAATCTTCCTCAACTTGTGTTGTTTGTCTGGATTTTGCGTTTTTCAAATGATCCCATATATTGTTCAACAGCAAGAATAAAGAGCTCACACCTGATAAACACAACTCTAGCAAAGGATGGAAATAGCTTTAGAGATATTTGAGTAAAAAGGAGCCCTGTGCCGCTTCATAATCTTGTGCCATGCTGCGAGGTTACTCGGTTATTTCCCCTGGTAATCGTCCTTGAAATCTTTATGGATCCGGTGATTCATTGGTCTCCTGGACTGAGCTGAGCAGACACATTTGGGATGAAGCCTGCCACGAAAGAAATTTATCTTCATACTGACTTACTTTGTGAGTTCAGATCCAGGAGAAGAGGCCTCGGTGCTGAACCACAACAGGGATGTGAGGCTGCAGAACAAGGAAAAGACGAAGAAAAACAAACTTGTTTTCCTTTCTGTATTTTCTGGTTCTCTTGAGTTCAGCTTGCCGCAGACACAACACTCAGTAAATGCCAAATTCAAAGACAGAAAAGCTGAAGTGAACCATGAACAAGAGCTTTATTGTTCCTATTAAACGGTTATTGGGCGCATTAACTCCAAAAACCTCTGGATGAAAGGGATTCAGTTTACAGCCTTGATGTTTGCATCAAAACCCCCAAAAATCTCTCATTCTCCATGAAAAGAACTTTGCAAACATCTAAATCTGAAGTTCTCTCGATGCCACAGTTAATTTGAGCCACACATGTGCAGGAACAGAGCCCAACACACACACACACACACACATGTTGACCGGTCTGCAGTGTGTGTGTGTGTGTGTGTGTGTGAGTGAGAGACCCTTGGCTGCAGTGCGTAATATGTCATGCAATGCTCAGTCTGAACTTTTAACTCCCACCGCTGATCGCCATTATGTTTTCTCACCACGGGACGCTACCCGACGCACACACACACGCACACACACACGCACACAGATAGGCTGCAGGGCTGGGCGGACAGCTGAGGAGTCAGAGGACAAACACACGCACACATCTGGAGAAATGCTTGCTGTGTTGTCAGGTGGTTGGCTGCCAGAAAGAGAGTAAGCGTGAGGGAGGAGGCGTGATGACACACAGAGCATGAACAGGGCCGTGGGGGGGGGGTTCTATGGACTGTAATGGGACCTAAATGGCCGAGGCACTTCATGTCTTTGTCTGCTCTAGCGTTGGGTAAACCCTCGTCCACCAGATGGAACGAGTGGAGTTAAATGAACAGCACACGTCACCATAATAAGTGTCCGTCATGGAGCGACTTGAAACGCAGCTTTGCTATTTTTCAACCTAGAAAGAAATATTTTCCCCTGTTTCTGTTTTGGGGGGGGGGGCACCAATTTTTGAAATTGGTGCAGTACTGAAGGAGGCAGCAGCAGCCAATAAACCGTCTGTATTGTGATCACGTCCTGCAAGTCCTCGCCGTCCGTGTAGGTCCAGAGGGACTTGTTCTCGCCACTCGGAGGCTCAGATTCGTTTCGTGGCTTTTAACTGACACCACGTTGAGGCGCCCTTCACAGTTTTCCATTTGGCATATTAGCATGCTAACATTTTGTAGATGGGACTTAACAGAAGCAATTAGCATAAAAACGTCGCTGGGATGATGGTAAGTCCATGGGTAGAGGTCTCCTTGCAGGTGATAGGTATGATTCCATAACGCTGTTATGGCCTTGATGTGTTGAACCATCATCCGGACAAAGAAGTTGCAAATTTGCAGCAGAATCTGCCCTCAAGGAATGAACTCCAAACCCAAAACTATGTGAAATACAACATATCAACTGTACACAGAAAATATTTGGATCTATTTTCCTCTGCTGTGGATTCAAACATCTGTTTTTCTACATTTATTTGAGTCCAAATTGTATTCAGTCTCACCTGCAGACCTCTGCGTCCCCATTCCTGGCCACCACGATCTGTAATCAGATGAAACAGATGGCTTCAACATCTGGTGTAGGCCCTGAAGTTCATTTCAAATGACTCGGGACTATTTTCCCTCACCAGCTGGGGTTCTGAAAAAGCTCTTGGGGTAAAAAACGTATTCTGAAAAGACTTGATTTCCTCACTCTGGACTTGGTTTCAACCCCCCCAGCTTTGCTCCTTTCTCGCTGGAGTCTGAGCGTTAGAGAAAGTCCCGGCCCTTTGATGGTCTGATGCGGCCTGACTGCGAGCTCATCTGTCTCCCGTCCCTGATAAACATCTGTGACTGCCGGGCACGCACAGACCGCTATCCAGCTGTGTGGTGGTGTAAAGGAAACAAAAGAAGGCCGGTTGTTCAGACTACTGGTTCTTGGGTAAAGGCACCG
The DNA here is from genome assembly GCF_964276395.1 of Gasterosteus aculeatus. Lineage (NCBI taxonomy): Eukaryota > Metazoa > Chordata > Actinopteri > Perciformes > Gasterosteidae > Gasterosteus > Gasterosteus aculeatus. The sequence goes on along the minus strand of NC_135694.1, from coordinate 1,663,328 downwards.
GGCGCCATGAGATTTATCAAATGGTTGTTGCATGTCTTTGAAGAACGTGAACTAAAGTGGAACTACTTGCCGTCGGCTTGACATTCTCGCCGCTAGTATAAGATTGATATCCATTAACTGGGGTATTGGTGGTTAACTGACATCATATGTGAGTGTGAGGTCATGAAAACACAACTTGGTGCCACAATGAAACTGAATGTGGTCCGTTTGACTCTAAATCGACCACAATTGACTAAATTAACATCATGTTGTGTTGAAGAAGACTTGAAACTAGAGACTGAGACCATAAACTCATGTTTACAACGTTTACTGAGGGAATAAATCCAGAGAGAAGTAGAGTCATTTCCTCATAGACGTCTATGGGAGCAGAGGAGTCGCCCCCTGCTGGTCACTACAGAGAAGTAGAGTCATTTCCTCATAGACGTCTATGGGAGCAGAGGAGTCGCCCCCTGCTGGTCACTACAGAGAAGTAGAGTAATTTCCTCATAGACGTCTATGGGAGCAGAGGAGTCGCCCCCTGCTGGTCACTACAGAGAAGTAGAGTCATTTCCTCATAGACGTCTATGGGAGCAGAGGAGTCGCCCCCTGCTGGTCACTACAGAGAAGTAGAGTAATTTCCTCATAGACGTCTATGGGAGCAGAGGAGTCGCCCCCTGCTGGTCACTACAGAGAAGTAGAGTCATTTCCTCATAGACGTCTATGGGAGCAGAGGAGTCGCCCCCTGCTGGTCACTACAGAGAAGTAGAGTCATTTCCTCATAGACGTCTATGGGAGCAGAGGAGTCGCCCCCTGCTGGTCACTACAGAGAAGTAGAGTCATTTCCTCATAGACGTCTATGGGAGCAGAGGAGTCGCCCCCTGCTGGTCACTACAGAGAAGTTGAGTCATTTCCTCATAGACGTCTATGGGAGCAGAGGAGTCGCCCCCTGCTGGTCACTACAGAGAAGTAGAGTCATTTCCTCATAGACGTCTATGGGAGCAGAGGAGTCGCCCCCTGCTGGTCACTACAGAGAAGTAGAGTCATTTCCTCATAGACGTCTATGGGAGCAGAAGAGTCGCCCCCTGCTGGTCACTACAGAGAAGTAGAGTCATTTCCTCATAGACGTCTATGGGAGCAGAGGAGTCGCCCCCTGCTGGTCACTACACAGAATGCAGAGGTTGCCACCTGGACGTTGCCTGACGTCACCGAGTCACATGACATGAGGTCCGTCCGTAGGACCTTCTGCGCGTCCTCGTGTGTGTGGGTTTTGTGGCTGAAATATGAAGACAGTGTGCTTGGAAACATGAGTGTGACTCACTGCTCTGCTGGGCGGTGATTCAAGACAGGAAGGAGGCTTCACGGCGCTCACAGCGATACACTGCCCGCTGCAATAAAATCTAGATGCCCTCATCTCTTCATGAGCTCTTACCTCGTTGGAGACGTACCATCGGACCTGGACTGGGCTGGATATCTACTGTCCAGCACCTCAGCGCTGTTAACGTCGAGCTGGAGGTCTAGATGTACAAATATGGAAAACTAGCGGGCAGAAAGAAGGCCGAGGATGCGGTCAGTGCGCTTCCTCCTACAGAGGGAAACATTGTGAAACATTGCAAGAGGAAGCGCACTGACCGCATCTGCGTCTTATTTTGTCTTATTTGGACAAATCCAACACTGTGTTGTTTATGCTTGTTAACTAGATGTCATGGTCATGTTTTAACTTAATGATGATAATAAAACTATTCTTTACTCAATGTTTGGTACTGTGACGTTTTGTTTTTTACAGCTTTCATGCAAATAACGCTGCAATGAATTGGGTTAAATTGCATTTTGCTCTTTTATTGATAAATCTGACCATTATTTGACTGAAACATTTATATGAAATATCAAAACTGTGATTTCATTTCATGCATGAAGATAGAAAGAGGGATTTTTCTCCAGAAGTGTCACCTCTTTATTTCTTTTTTTCCATCCACTTCTTGACTTCTGCTGAAACTCACCTCACGTCCCAAAGGGGACAACGGTTGTCATGGTGACCGGATGACAAATTCAAACCTTTACAAAGTCTGGGCCTTCCTGTCATCAAGCAGCGGTTTATACTGTCCAATTACACACACTGAAACAATCTCTATTTAATAAAGATAGACTATAATTATTTGGTTAATCGTATATATTATGCATATTTATATTTGTACTCTGTATATTTATATATACACAACTCGTGTCTCAAAGACTTGATGATTTTTTTTGCATGCTATGTTCTGCTTAGGCAACATGTGGCATTAGCGCCCCATGGAAACCCTGTTGAAACTGAAAGTGGGAGGGAGGGAGGGAGGGAGGGAGAGAGAGAGAGAGAGAGGGAGAGAGAGAGACAGCCCCCTCCTTGTTGCAGTCCATCCGTCCACAGCTGCCTCCTCCAGCAGCCGAGGACAGATCCCAACTTTTAAAGTGCCATAGAAGTTCTCTCCCCCCCTCCAGCACCCGGGAAGCGGCCTCGCCTGCAGCAGCGGGACGCATGGACTCCTGACTGCGCCCTTTCGCCTCTATTTGCTTCTTGTTTTTGGTTCCCCCCCCCAACCCCCACCCCCACCCGCCCTCGGTTCTCGTGGTCCGCTCATGCGTCCGGGAATGCCATGGCGGCTCCGAGCGCACAGCAGCAGCACCAGGACTACTTCAGGTCGGTGAGCAGCGAGTCCACCACCTACATGATGGTCCCGGCCGGCGGGCCGAGCGGGACGAGGCGCCGGGACGCGCCGTCCAAGATGTGGGTGGCGATGGTGGTGATCGTGGTGGTGGTGCTGCAGATCGCCTCCACCACGGGGCTCTTCCTCTACCTGAACATGTCCATCTCGCAGGTAGGAGCCGCCGGGTCGCAGGCGAACGCGTTGCGCGCAAAATGCGCTCTTTTTGCGCGCTGATTAAGCGGGTTGGGTGGGGGGGGGCGCGCTAGGGGTGAGTAGTTTTGGGGTGAAATTCCTTCCTGAAGGACTCAGACAACAGCTCAGCCGGACTGCTCGTGTGAAACAATGCAATCCGGAATTTACAAGTGCTGCAACGAGGGGGAATGAGCTGCCTGTCTGTCTGTCTGCCTGTCTGTCTGTCTGCCTGCCTGTCTGCCTGCCTGTCTGCCTGTTTTTCACCACACATTGGAGCCATTTGTCAGAAGGGCCGGTGGCCTTCGAGTAGGTTGCAGATGTTGTGCAGAGGTGAGCAGGTCAGGGATGGAGGTGCGATCGCCTCCATCCATAAAGACTTTTATTCCACTCTTTTCTATCCCCAGATTCACAGAAAATACTGACGTGCACAGCTGTGACAGATGTTTGAAAGCTCGTCTCAGTTGCTTCGGTCCATTTCTCTCGAATCATCCTCGACATTCGTAAAAAAAACAGTCCGTGCAAACAGCAAAACGCGACGGATTGCCTGCAAAGGCCGGTCCGTAAATATCCGTGTCACCGAACATGTCGGTGTGTCGTCAGTCAAAGTGCTGAGTCATGTTCCGTTCTGCTCCAAACTAAGGCTGAAGTTTTATTAAACTGAAAGTTACACCTCAGTGTTTGTGTGCGACTGACTGCAAGAGACCAGGTTCACATTTACGCTTTTGCTGTTTGTGCTGTAACTTGTTGACAGAGATGTCGATGTGATGCAGGAAGGAAAACAAACAACACGTGAACAACGTCCTCGGCGGAAAGCTGCTAGTCACCTTTACGTGAGAGATCCCAGCTGCTTGGGACAGACGTGGAAGCGTGTTATCAGCGTTCACTGAGTCCCAGCGGGGGACAAACGTGTCGCCTCAAAGCGAAACGGAGGCCGGCGATGGAGCGAAGACGAGGCGGCGTGGATGAAAGAAACTGAGCAACGAGTGGAAACGGTGTTTTTAATCCTCATTAACAAATGCTTTTGTGTTAAAAATACATTATAACAGCATCACACCCAAACTACAGCAGAGTTGTTTCCTTCATGAAAGGATTTAAGCTCGTGAAAAATGCATTTTTTTTGCACGTGGAAGTTGAAGATCACGCAAAACGCGACTTTTCTTGTCAGCGATTGAACCGTTTCCTTTTCTTTGTCTTCCCCCCCGCGAGGGGAACGCGCTATGAAACGTGTTTCGGAGTCCGCCTGCGCCTCACTCATCCCTTCCTGCGGCGATGCACCGCGAACGCTTCATCATGTAGCCGAAGCTTTCGCCCAAAGAGAGAGTACGCGACGTTTCAGCGAGACAAAAGCTCGAGTCGCAGCTCAATCCGTGGGCTGGATCTCTGTTCCACGCCGAGAAACCGGCAGGAAGCGGCATGAGTAACAATTCAGAGCCGCGGATTGTCTGCGTGGCGGCGAGCTCTGGGAATCCCCGGCTCTCGAGCCAGCTATTTTTAAATCTGGCTGTAAAACAGGCTTTCTCTCTCCGTGGGAGCTGGAACCCTCACGTGGAACAACGAGGAACGCTGCAGTGTCACGCAGACACGTGGCCCTGAATGGAGAAGCTCCGGCTGCTTTGTGCGGCTGCCGGACGTGCAAAAAACCACGTCGATCGAGGCCCAGCGGTTGGGTCGCGGGCCCCCCCCGGACGGGCCCGGCCCGCTCGATAGCGAACCCGAGGCCCGAACGCCCCGTTCGCAGGGACAATGGACCTTTTTCTCTGGCTTCCCGTTTTGCCCTCCTGCTCGCTGAGGCGTCAACGGACGTCGCGGCGGGAGACACAACGGAGCCCAGTCAGACGCTTCGCGACCGTCCCGTCAGGGGGTTCGAGAAGCGGACGCACGCACACTCGCATTGTTTGTGGTCCTCGCGCTGATTTGCGTGAAGTTTGTGGGTTTTTCTGTGTGTGTGCGATTGGCATTCCATTCCTTTCACTTCACTGGTCCACTTTATTATTGTTTGGGTTCACAGATAGGCTGACTCACCCCTTCATGCAACAATACGCCCGGTGTGTGCGTGTGTGTGTGTGTGTGCGCGTGTGTGTGGTCTGACTCACACAATTGGAGCTCACTGTGGCCGTTTCTAAGGGTGTGTGTGGTCCGCTTAGCTCGGCTAAAAGCTCTATTTTCTGTCGTTCCTATCGGTGTTTGTGTGGTTTAAAGTGGGTTTTTTTTTTTTTTACGCCCTGCGGTCGGGAGCCGTGATGTCTGCGATAACACCGAGACCTCCGGGGGCAACGGAAAATTAACAAAGTCCGAGCAGAACTCGTCAGGTGGGGAGAGAAAGCCCGCGGAGGTCATTCCAGGCGAGCATTCACACGCGATGGACGAGGTCACCGGGCCTCATCGGATCCAGCGCTCCGATCCCAAAGACGCCGCTTTGATTCCTCTGTGGGGTTCTCCTCCGTTACGAGATGGCCACACGCACACACACGCACACACACACACACACACGCTGTGTGGCCTCAGCTGTCCGAGGCCGGTTCCTATGCAGCCGCGTAGAGGAGCATCGGCCCGTTGTTGTATATTTATCATTTATCCCGGGGGTGAAGGTCAGCGGCAGCGTTACAGGATCAATGGATGTCACGGCGGGGGGGGGGCGAGGGGGGGTCATGCAACACGTGGGCACCACACAACCCAACATACAGGTGCACTGACACACAATTTAGGTTTAGTTGAAAGATTCTCATATAGACCTCAACTCAAATCCCCCCCCCACCTCACCCATCACACCTCCCCCCCCCCCCCCCCCCTCCCTCGCCTTTCACCTCCTGCGTGTTTTGCTGTTAAGGGTCGAGTCCACATCAGAGAATCGAGTTACAGTTTTAGGGCTCGAGGGGGGGTGGTGAATTTTTCAGGAGTGACATAAAGAGGAAGGAGAGGAGAAGTTAAGTGGTTCTTTGGCAGAGTGTGTGTGTGTGTGTGTGTGTGTGTCTGTGTGTGTGTGTGTGTGTGTGTCTTCATGGGTGTAGCACAGAAAGAACAAGGCCTGCTTACAGGCCGGAGAAGGTGAAAGACAAAGATTTGGCCGTATTTTGCCTTTTGTGACTCAATGGAGACGACGAGGCCAAAGCTGACATCAGCTGAGTGATCCCAGAGCAGCAGACGGGTTGGCCGGTGCAGGGGGGGGTTCTTTTTTATTTCTCAGAATTGTGACACAATTTACAGTCAGTTTTATCTGTAAATTGTTGCTTTCGACGTGTTTTTTTACTGCTGTAAACAAAGAGCCTTTAGAGGAGAGGAAGTTTGCTTTATTGAAAACAGTTACACATGTTGAAGTCTTTATAAATGGAACGAAATGAATTCTCCTCTCATCAGTACGAGTGTTTCACATCAGAGTCCAATCAGAGACGTACGAGCGCGGACCTCCACCTGGACCACGTGGTCCGGTTCTTAGGTTCTTAGGATTCTCGTGGTCCGGTTCTTAGGTTCTTAGAATTCTCGTGGTCCGGTTCTTAGGTTCTTAGGATTACCGTGGTCCGGTTCTTAGGTTCCTAGGAGCACCTTGGTCCGGTTCTTAGGTTCCTAGGAGCACCTTGGTCCGGTTCTTAGGTTCTTAGGACTCTCGTGATCCGGTTCTTAGGTTTTTAGGATTATCGTGGTCCGGTTCTTAGGTTCCTAGGAGCACCTTGGTCCGGTTCTTAAGTTCCTAGGAGCACCGTGGTCCGGTTCTTAGGTTCCTAGGAGCACCTTGGTCTGGTTCTTAAGTTCTTACGTAAAGGAAACGATCAACTTTGTTAAAAAGAGAAGCTTTGCAGGCTTTTCTACAACCTTTGGGCGCATCCCCTTTGCTCCCAATGTCTCCTGTTTCCCTCCCTTAAGTACTCTCCTAACCCCTTAAGTAATCTCCTAACCCCTTAAGGAGCCCACGAGGTCCTAAAAGTTGACAACACAACAGCCGACATCATTTCATCATCACAAAGTCTCTCTAAGGGGACCGGGGGAGGCGGGAGAGTTGCAACAGTAAGAGAAAACCTGGGAGGAGCCTGTTGCTCTGCAACGCGTCATATGATGGACGGCAGATCCACACAGACGCACAAGCACGCGCACAGACACACAAGCACGCACACAGACGCACACAGACTAACACAGACAACCTTGGTCCAGCAGCTTGAGACGTGAAAACAGGATATTTGTGTTCCCACGTTGGAATGCTCATTAGGATGTGGCTGCAGCTGTGTGTGTGTCTGTGTGCGCGTGTGTGCACGCGCCAGCAGCTGGTGCTGTGTGTTATCACTCTGTTTGCTAAGTCAACACGGCCATAAAGCGCTGATAAGCGATTTAAGGGCTACTAATAGACGCTAGGCTGCATCTGGGGGCCGATAGCCGAGCACCTGCTGAGCGCTGGTTCTTTTAATAACAGTCAGCAGAATATTGGTTTACTTCTTGTTTAACGTGTCGCTTTGTCGTCTGCATGCTTCATAATCCTGGTGTCGTTTCATTGAAAATGGCCTTGCTTTTATTTGCCGTAAATAAACAGAAATACATTCATTTATTCGCGAGAAAACAAAACAGACAAACAACTCTTTGATGCAAATGTTGTCGACCTTAAAATGAAGACAAAAGGTTCGGCGTCGCAGAGCCGAACATCGAGGCGTCGCACGATGCTGAAAAGAAGCCGACGACATTCTTTCCTCCAGCGAAAAGAAACGAGGAGCGACTTTGTGGATCCGTGTGAGTCCGTTAAATGAAACTTCACCACATCGTGTTCGCTGTGAAGAGAAAGCCCCGGCGAGCAGGAGGCCCCTCCTCCCCCGCCCCCATGATGAAACATCCTCCCTCACGTCGATCCGTCTTCCCGCCGCTGTAGGGCCCCATGTGTGTCCCCCCCCCCATATGGAAACCAGACCCTCGTATCAAAGGAGAGGCACGCTGCGTCGCCCTGCAGCCGCTCCACCACGGGGCTTTGGGGTGGGGGGGGGATGCAGGGGGGGGGGGGGGGGGGGTTGAAAGGGAAAAACTGTGATTTCAGTCTGTTGAGACCATGACACCACCACCATGTTACATTCAGGCTCCTTCGGGTCTCACTGCATCCCATTTAACAACAAAGACGTAGAGCTAACCGTTAGCTGCTCACCCCGCCCCCACACCAGGCGACCTTTGAACTCTCCCCAGGGTCAAATGTCGGGGCGGTGAAATCTTGTGGTTAAGTATTATACAGTTAATAATATCTGCCTGTGTGAGAGCAGCCACTTGTTGATTGGATGGAAAGTTCTGGTGGGTCCAACATGTTCTGACCCGGGGGGATGATGGAACACACACACACACACACACACACACACACACACTCTGTGAGACCAGCGTCGGACTCTCCCAGTAACGAGACCCTCGTGTCGCCCCCCCGTTGTCAGCTCTCATTTCTCCCCCCAATTAAACGAGCGGTGAACTCTTTCCTTCAATCCCCCCCCAAGATTATCTTTTCCATCTCCCCGCCCGCCCGCGCCTCACCTCCTCCCCCCTACCCCCCCTCCCCCCCCCCCCGCCGCCCACTGCCGCGCCGGCTTTCCCTTCCTCTCGCTCTCGTCTCATTGACTGTCGACAGCAAAGCTTCTTCTTCCAGGAACCCGTCATCGCTGCTTCTCCTATCGCCCAAAACATCAGCGCTGATGATTTGCCTCTTCTGCGCTCCGGCGGGCTTCCAGTGGGGGGGGGTTTGGGGTTTGGGTTTTGGTTTTTTTTTGGGCCAGGCGGCTCGGAGCGCAGCGCTTGTTGAGGTTTTGGGGCGATCGCGGGCCGTCCGTGACTCAACCGGCGAGCAGTTATTTGGCTTCGGCGTGGAAAAACAGAGAGAGAGGAGCTCCAGGAAAAGGGATCGAGTGTTTTTTTGCTAGAAGTTTCGCTCTCTGGGGAAATTAAAAGTTGAGGAACAAGTCAGCCAATCTCAGCGTTGATAAAATAAGGCAAATCCTCGGCTCCTGTGGGTCTTAATATCTCAGATTACTTAAATTAGAGCTCAGTTGTAGCTGGAAATGATCTAAGCATTTGGGGCTTTGGAGTCGGGCATGTATGTAAGAAGAAGAATTACCCTCAACGCAACTTCACCCGGTTCTACACATATAAACCCGCAACACTGTGATGAGGCGTGGACTGGTTTCTGTTCCCGGTCTCGGGTGATTTGGTCGACGTCCATGTTTTAAACTTGGCCGTGCGATGCACGTAGAGGAATCCGTTAAACGTGCACGTACACGAGCCGCGTTCCAGAACCAAAGCAAGCCGCCTCTGCAGAGGGACCACATGGCAACGCGCCGGACGGGTTTGGACACAAAGACACAGAAGGTCCTGTGGAGGAGATAAAGACCGCCTCAGCGATTCGTGTTACGAATAGAGACGAGACGAGTCTCCCCGTGACAGAGAGGTGGAGACGGCTATTTTTAAGTCACAGCGGCTTGTTGGCATATTTCACGAATGACTCGTCGAAACCTCGCGGTGAGACATCCGATCGATTTGTTTTGAGTCTACTAGACGCGGGTTAACGAATCTTTCGACAGTAGCCGAACGTCGTTCAGCCTCAGCGCCGTGACCTTTGACCCCCGCTGTCAGGTGGTGAGTTTACCTTTAACTGTCGCGGCTGAAACGGACAGACCAACCAACTCTGGGCTGCTTGTCTCCACTCGGAGACGTTGACCAAGGAGCGTTGGCTAAAAATAATCCTGACCTTTCTCCTAGAAGCAGCCATTCAAATTCCCCCCCTCTCCCGCGTGGTCATTCCCGTGGGAAACGCCGGGACCCCGCCAGAGAAAACACACCGATCCGCTGCAGGCTCCGAGAGGACAATACCACTTTGAAGGCCTCGCTTGAGTCACACTCGCACACAGAAACACACACGTTCTGCTTCCTGCTGGAGCCAGAGGTGGAGAACAGGATCTGATTGGACGAAAGCTCAATCCGTCAAAGCGTTTGGGGACAACCAGCTGACGGAGGTGGGGGACACCTCCAGCTGAGGGACACCTCCAGCTGAGGGACACTTCCATCTGAGGGACACCTCCAGCTGAGGGATACCTCCATCTGAGGGACACCTCCATCTGAGGGACACCTCCAGCTGAGGGACACCTCCATCTGAGGGATACCTCCATCTGAGGGACACCTCCAGCTGAGGGATACCTCCATCTGAGGGACACCTCCAGCTGAGGGACACCTCCATCTGAGGGACACCTCCAGCTGAGGGATACCTGCAGGTGGGGGTTACCTCCATCTGAGGGACACCTCCATCTGAGGGATACCTGCAGCTGAGGGACACCTCCAGCTGAGGGATACCTGCAGGTGGGGGTTACCTCCATCTGAGGGACACCTCCATCTGAAGGATACCTGCAGCTGAGGGACACCTCCAGGTGGGGGATACCTCCATCTGAGGGATACCTCCATCTGAGGGACACCTCCATCTGAGGGATACCTCCAGCTGAGGGACACCTCCAGGTGGGGGATACCTCCATCTGAGGGACACCTCCAGCTCAGGGACACCTGCAGGTTAGCGGAGCAGATGGCGCCCAGCTGTCGGCCTTATTCACGCCGATCGGCACGGAGGAACCATTAGTCCCGATTCCCAGCTGGAATAAGAGCCCACATGTCAGGGCCCATTAGGTCCATGTCGACGGTCCCGACGCATCAGGAGAAGCAGCCTTCCAGTGACTGACACAGCAGCTGTTTCTACTCTGCGCCGTAGTCAAACCAGGTGCCAGTCAGAGCGCTTCGGGGGGGTGACGAGGATCCATGTTCGTCTTCATGGCCTTTGGAGAGTTGGGACTTGGATGGGTTAATATTTACCAGGTGTTAAAGAGAGAGAGACGTATTTACTGTTTCACTTTGTGCCAGTTGGCATCCGTCTTCCTTTTAAATCTCCCTGTCGCCCCGAGCGCTTCGTGCACAGGTGACTTACCGGAAAGTCCTGAACCCCCCCGCCCCCCCCCGTCCTGAGCCCGGTGACAGGAACCACAGTTCAGTTAACCCTTCATTTCTCAATGGCTCAGATAAAAGCAGCGTTACAGTAAACCCTTGAGATAAGCTTTTACAGCTCCGTTTCTGTAAAGACGAGGAAGTAAAAAGAGAAATAAAGGACTGAGCGGAACATCAGCAGGCGGCTCCTCCCTCTGACTCGCTGGGTGGAATCTGGAAGAGCAGATTTAACAAAGAGAGGTCACGGGCTGGGAGTGGCAGCGCCGCGGTGGGATCATTAACCCGCTATTCTAATCATTTACATGGAAACGATACACGCGATCGCGCCGAAACCAATGCGTTGTGTGCACAGGTAAAACAACAACACCCCCCCCCCCCCTTCAAAAAACCTGTCGGATCACTCGCGGCATTCCTCCACACAATGAAGAGCAAAGTAGTCCAAACACACACGGCGATTCCCTTCATGCCTGCAGACTGATGTCTAATGGGGGGGGGGGGGGGGGGTCGCGTGCAGGCCGCGTGTAGTGTGCACGCGACCCGGGTTTGTTTTCATTCGTTTACGTCCTCACCATCAAGTCGTGATTGAAGCAAAGGGGGACTCGGACACTGAGGGTCTGATACTTATTAGAGTACAAGGTGGTCAAACACAGAAGATGCTTGAACTTCTCCGCCGCCTTCTTCCATAAATGCTTATTGATCACTCTCAAGGGCCGGCGTGGAATTTTCACCCCGATAACAAGCGAAGACAAACTGCTGCTGCTGATGTGAAACAGTGAGAAGCGACTTCAGGTGCAGCTGTTTGTCTTTAAGATTCGGTCGTTTCAAACATCTCAGTTGTCTTTGCTTTGATTCGGTGATACAAATCAGTTCCTAACTGGATCTGTTTTTCTGCCAGTAGAACGCCGGGTGTCGGGACGCCTGCGACCCGCCGCCGTCCTGAATGCGCAGAAACGAGGCTCAAAGGCGCCGCCGGCAACGAATCGCTTCACTTCCCCTTTGACCCCCTCAGCAGGCTGTTTTTGAAGGTTCTTGACCTTGTGAAAGCCGACTCATCCCAGCGTGTTGAGGCACCTGCTGCTGCCGTCGGGGGGCCGGGGGGGGGTCAACGAAGACACGCGTCCACTACACGTCGTTCGCAGAGGAATGGCGTTTACAGGAAAGACGAGTGAGCCGTCGAGGTTTGAGGATTCCACCCCCCCCCCCCCTCCGAAGCGTTCGCGTCCTTCCTTTTGCTGCTGTCTGACGCCGGCGTTGCGAGGCCCCGCGAGGTCAAAGGTCCCTTTAACGAGAGACGCTGCGGGTTCATTGGAAGCAGCTTAGACACATAAAAGACGCGCTGGAGCGGCGCCGGATGTCCGCCGCAGACGGCCCCCGCCACACGCGAGCATCGGGGGGCGCACACGAGAACGCACGACACACACAAATAAAAGACAGATCGCCAGGAGCCCGCCCCCCCCCGGCGGCGGCGAAGCGCACGCTCTGTTTTTGTTTTTGAGTTCAAAGGTCGTAAATCGCTTGCGATGACTGAATAACTGGTACGAGCGGTGGATTCCTTCTGGCTTGCGTTGCCTTCACGACCGCCCTGCGAAGCAGATGTTTCAGGAGCGATCGTCGACGGAATGTGCCGATTCGGGGGGTTTTAATCTCGCCGCGGTTCCTCCAAAAGGGGGAAACGCAACTATTTGGATGGTTCATAAATCAGAGCAGGTTTGGACGCGTTCAGTACGAGAATAAACTGGTAGAATGTTGACTTTTCGTGTGTTGTATTTACAACTATAAGTCAACATTAAGCACAGCGGTTTCTTTCTCTTTAAAAGGTTTTTGTGATGTTTTAAAAGTTCAGTTGTCTCTCGTCACACTCGTTTAGCGCAGCGTTAAATAGCGGCGGACGGCGCGTGCAGAGCGCGTAAGCGACCGTTAACTCCAGACCTCCACATTCACACTGAAACACGTCTCAGCCATTAGTTGGCGGCGAGTAACTCAACGTGATGAAGCGGGTTCCACCTCGGCGTGCTCTCACCAGCTTTTATTTCCCCGCTGCACTCGTCTCCGTGTTTGGGTAAAGAGATTTATGAGCTCCCTCCCTCCCTCTCTCCCTCCCTCCCTCCCTCCCTCTCTCCCCCGTCACAGAAGCAGAGGAAGTAAACTGAAACACAGCCAACTCTCTCTGTTCCCTCACACACACACTCACTCGTAGTCTCTCGACTGATGGATTCGAGTTACTCGGCCAACTTCTCCTCTTTCTAATCCCCTCAAATGAGAGTTTTGGACTCCCAAGGAACTCCCGGACCAGCGCGCACAAAATTGCGACCTTGTTTCCAAGCAGCGCTCCTGAGATATTCTTTTTCAGGGATTCGGTGTCCGGCCTGAGCCCAGACAAACAAACACACACACACGCACACACACACACACGCATCACACACGCGTGCACACACTCGTGCTCTCGCTGGCATGGGAGGGAACAGTGCAGCATTGTTCGCTGCTTCCTGAGAGGCATCGGGACCACAGGACCTCCGACGGGCCCCCGACCTCTCCTCTCCTCCCCGTCTCCGTCTCCGTCTCCGTGGAGACGAGAGAGCCGCATGGACCACTTTGCTTGCTCTTTTGGGGGGGGAGCAGCTCCGCAGCTTCATCCCGGAAACAAAGAAGCCCGTGAGGAAAGTGGAATCGGTGGAATGTATTGCGAAATGAAAATGAGGTGTTTTAGCAGTTGGTGCTGCCTCGGCCGAGAGGAAGTTACTTCCTGTGGAGGAAGGACAATCCGACCGATCGGCCCCCGTTGCGTCGCTGAGTGAAGTCATCGGTTAGATACGGCGCTCGGAGGATCACGGGCCACCGTGACACACGGAAGAAGACGGCCAGCAAATAAAGAGCTCGTGGGGGGGGGGGGGGGGGGGGTTGTTGTTAGCACAGATAGCGGGGGCCAGTGTTACAACATCTTTGGAGAGGAGTCAGGACTTGGCAAACGTCCGCAGAAAGAAGTGGTCGGGAGGGCGGGAGGGTGGGGTCTTCTCTCCCGGGGGCATGGCAATGATGAAGACCCCACCCGCCCTGTCTCTGGAGCCCTGCGTGTCTCCCCTGGTCCACAGAGTCTCTCACAGCTTTCCAGGAGTTTTCCTTTAAATGAGAAACATGAGTCAAAGGAAATAACTGATGTTATCATGCAAACGTGGGTTCTTTGCCTGGAGGGGGGGGTTGGGGGGGGGCGGTAGGGGGGCATCAGCATGACAGTGGAGGCCTGCAAACAGGTCTGATTAGCACGGCAATGTGACTTTTGGAGATGGCCACCATTGATCACCCATCAATGCTCCGTTAGCGCTGTTAGCGCTGTTAGCAGCTGGCCAGTTTCACTGATTACATCGGACAGAAAGCGCTGAGGGCAGAACCGGTCGTGTTCTCACTGATTACGATCGTCTGCAAAACCTTATTTCACAATGTGAAACAAAGTGTAACCGCGCGATTGAAAACGAATGCCGCGCCGCGTCTTCCCTCTCTGGAACGTGTAGCCTAATATGTTCAGTGTTAGCCTGCTAGCACATGGTTAACGTCATAGCTGCACGCGGATGTTTAGCTCGGAGCTGTTAGCGTTAGTAGAATAATTAACTCCTAATTAAATATCTCAAACAGAAACGCCGTCGCCCTCAGAAGAAGATCAAAAGCTCTGTCACAAACTTTACTGGGAGTTTGAAGAGAAAAAGGTACCAGCGAGACGATAACGTCTCTCCGCGTAGCCTCTGACCTCGTCTTCTGCTGCTAATGGAGCAGAAATTTGTCTCCTAATCTTGTTGTTACCTCAGTGCGTCGGTGCGTTATCTCCTCGCTGACATGGTGGAGACACTCCCTACCGGCCTGTGGAACCCTAATGGACTCACAGGCAGGGCCTGTAGAGTCTTTTTATTCTCACGTTCAAAAGGGACACTCCTCAATAACAGTGAATCCTTCAACCAGAACCACCGGAGCGGGGAGTGTGTGTTTTGGCAGCGGCGCCGGGCAGAGACGAAGCCCGGCTTTGGCTCCACTCGTTGCTGAGATCCACTCGTTCATCCGCGCCGGCAAAGGTCGCCGTCACAGGAGACCCGAGGGGGGCGGAAGGTCGCCGACTCCTCCGGGCCCCCGGTTCCCTGCAGCCGATCCCTCAACGCGCCTCCTTATCTCGCGTTAGATGAATGGACGTTTAACCTCTTTACTGTGAAGTGACAGGAAATTAAATGTGTTGTCGTGTAAATAGCGATTATTTTAAAATACGTGACTGATATCACTGTCTTTAACATTTCACATTGTGAAATCTGA
The DNA here is from genome assembly GCF_964276395.1 of Gasterosteus aculeatus. Taxonomy (NCBI): domain Eukaryota; kingdom Metazoa; phylum Chordata; class Actinopteri; order Perciformes; family Gasterosteidae; genus Gasterosteus; species Gasterosteus aculeatus. The sequence continues at coordinate 1,648,260 of NC_135694.1, read as the reverse complement.
ATCTGATAACCTTATAAATATGATCCATTGTCATAGATTCAACATGGCGGTTTGGTGTAACCGCTTCAAAACGGGTGACGACGGCTCAGACGAAACGTACGATCAGACCTCTTATGTTTCTCACGTCTTTCTCACGCGTGACGTCATTCGCCATCACCGACCCCCCCCCTCCGGATGGAAGCTGGTAACCGGAATGTTCCCCCGACTGGAACACGTGTGTCCAATTAGGCTCGTTGCGGCGACTTTTGTCCGCGGGGCCTCTAAGCGCCGTGAGTCACCCCTTCCTGGGCAATAAGCGGGAGGTCCAGTCCACGGGAAGACGCCGCTGTCTTCACTGGGAAGACGGGAGGAAAAAAAAACCCAACGCAGCGAGTTGCATTAGAGAAAGATTGGGGGGGTTCAAGCGGAAAAAATAAAAAACGAATAACCATGAAGCGCCGGGGTGAAGGAGTGCAGCTCTAATCTCTCCCTCCTCATCGCTGCTTGTTATGGAGTCATTAGCAGGGCTTTCAGACCGTGACGCTTACAACCTCCCCGAAAAGACCAGCCGAGCCCCTCAAAGCCCCCCCCGCATGGTCGCCGCCCAAGCCAGCCCCTCCTCCCCCTCCACCCGCTCCGCCCACACCGCCGTTACATCGGGAGTTGTGTTACAAGCTGCCCAGAACATTTTTTCTTTTTCAATCTCAGCGTCTCAACTTTCCACCACGTGTGTTCTCGTCTGCAAGTCGGAGCTTAAATGTGTGTCGTAAAAAAACATGAACATCAAACAAAAAGATTGAAAACGCTTTGCACACGTAGCTGGATTCCATTCGGCAATCAACGCGTGCATCTAAATCTGAATATACACGTGAGAGCGATCGTAGTCCGAAAGGCAGAAATGATCCCGGGCCCTTTTTTTTGTCACTAAAAGCTTTGTTGTCGACCCCGTAGGTGCGGAGCCAGGGAGTCACGGAGGAGCTGAAGTGCCTGAGTCTGCTGAACAATCCGTTGTACAAGGACCGGGACATCCCCGACCAGCTGACGCAGATCTTCGGAGAGCCCTGCATGAAACTGGCCGAGGGCATCAACGCGTACATCTCCAAGGTAGGAGAGCAAACCCCCCCCTGTGGTCGACTGAATGGAGCGCCTTCGATGTGTCTTCTGTGTGTGTCAGATTAATGGTTGACCAGCAGTTGAAACCTCAGCTGGATGCTCCTGCGTGGGTCCGTTCTAGAGTACTTCTAATATCGTGGAATGAGGCCCGTGAAGGAGCTGATTTATCTGACGTGCCTCTTCTGTCAGGATCGCGGTGAACTATTACGCTGAGAAACACTGCAGAAATGTGACGGGATGATGAAGCCGTCACCTCCTACATTCTGGAACATCTTTAAACCGACAGAACCCAGACCCAGATTCAGAGTCCGTGAACGGGCATATTTGGGATATTAAGGGAAGTGCGTGTCGCCGGCTCCGCTGACCCCGGGTGAAGGAACAGATGGAGGCGGAGCTGAGGAACATGTGTGCGCCGACCAAGGCGGAACCGAACGTCTGGGTGGGACTAATTGGGCGTGTTCGTCATCGTAGCGCTGTGCGCGCTCGTGATTCTCGTCGCACGAGTAAAGACGGCGCACATGTGCCGGATTACATGAGCCCAGATGGAGAGGATCCAATTTTGTATTATTAAAAACAGCAGATGTACCGTTTTCAATAATAATCCAATTACTCACGCACCCGGGGAACAATGGTCCGGCCCGCTTCATCTGTCGCCGTGAGTGCATCTTTAAAGCCAAAGTGAAACATTTAGGACATGTCGGTGTTAAACACGTCAACAGCCTTTGTTCTTGGCTGGTACCCCTCTGCGCTGCTCTGATCCCGCCGATGCTTCATGAACATCTGAAACCGTTGAGGCCGGCGGTTAATTCAGTTACAGCAAACCGCAGTTGGCAAACCGTCGGTCTAGATGGCGAGCGCAGACGACGGAACCAATTGGCAAGAGTCTTGAACCGGCATCCTCTGTAGTGACCGGCAGGGGGCGACTCCTCCTGGTCCCATAGAGGTCTACGAGGAAATGCCTTGCTCTTGATTTATCCCCTCAGCAAACATTGTGAACATGAGTTTATGGTCTCAATCTCCAAGTCTTCTCCGCCACAGCATGATGTTCCTTTAGCAGAATGTGGTCCAGTCAGGAGGGTTTTGTTTGGAGCAGCTGCATCTCGGCTGGTCGCCCAGCCGCCAATCGTGTCAAGGTCTACTTTAGCAAGAAACAGAACTACCAGTTGGCTCCTGATGGTGCATGTTAGGTGGGACGGGGGGGGGCAGAGTGTGAATGTAACGTCTTTGTGCTGAAACATTTCCGCCTCAGGGCACCGCTGCATCTGTTCAGGTTCATACACACCTGGAAACACTTGGCACGGACCGCAGCGATCTGATCGGACGAGCCGTTTGAAGGCAATTCGCACCGTTTTGTTGTGCACAGAGTGTGTTTAGGTGAAAAGGTCAGAACGCCGCACAAAAAACAAACAAACACTCAGAACACACAACCGGCAGTCCGTCACGCGTTGAATCGGCCGACTGGCTCCGTCGGTACGAGGCGTCTCAGCCGGGACGACGGCTCGTCCGAATGTCTGGACGCTTCCAGAGGTAAATCTTCAGCCCCCTCGGTTCCTACGACCCCCGCCTCCCCCCCCACACACACACACACAAACCACCGTCTGTGTCAAACCCCCCCCCGACCTCTCTCTCACTGTTTGTGCGATACGATCGGAGCGAGAGCGAGAGCATGCCTCTGCGCTCCTCAGTGGACGGGAACTGGAATGTCTAGTTTCTCTAAATGCTGGTGACACATTCAATTACCCCCCACCCAAAAGACATTTACACATTCAATTACCCCCCACCATAAAGACATTTACACATTCAATTACCCCCCACCCAAAAGACATTTACACATTCAATTACCCCCCACCCAAAAGACATTTACACATTCAATTACCCACCACCCAAAAGACATTTACACATACCGGTGTTATCAAGACGGTCTTGGTGCAAAATTGTGGTCACGGTCAGTTTTGTTCAACAAAGGCTGTGTTTCTTTTCTTCATCGGCTTGGAGAAAACAAGGGGATTAAAAGGAGGAAAATGGGGGGAGTCAAAAAGCCCAAATGCTGGTAAGATGGAGCCGTCGGACCAAGAAGGCGCCGTCTCTTTCCTCAGAAAATGCTTCACTGACAGATTTTCCACTGACAACCAATCTGCCTTCTTTTTTCTTACATCTCATGCAGATGGACGTAGTTACAACTGCACTGCGGTTCTATAGCGTTTAGCTGTGCGTGAGGAACGAGCTTCTCTGGGCTCCACAAGTACAAGAACATACAACACGTTACATACCAACAGTTCAAATAGAACATGGACACCACCGCGTTGGCATCAGCAGCTCGTCTTTCATGGGTTTGCCATTAAAGGAGGAGGTGGTGACCCCCATGGATGGAGGGTAACGGTTCTTGGGGGTTGGGGGGGGGGGGGTATCGGGTGACCTCGGTTAGCCTTTTGAACGTGTTTAGCACTTGGTACTCGGCCGTGTACCAGCTCACATTCCAGCGGTTCCTCTAAAAGATCATCAATCAGCGCAGTTTGAAACCCCCGTGAACGTAGATCAGGGGGGGCGGGGGGCCCAGGGGGGGGCGGGGGGGGGGCAAACACGGGTCAGGCCTAACCGAAGCCACCTGGGTCAGGCGCGTTGGGTCTCTGGAGAAGAATCCCAGCTGTTGGCGGCTAACAGGTGCAGCGTGTGCAGAGATACGCGCGAGAAGTCGCCCCCAGCGAGCGCCCTCCCCGGGAGCCCGGCGTCCCGCCTCTCTCCGATTGGGACGACGAGCGGCGAGAAGGCAGAGCGCTGACATCGAGGTGCAAAGAAACAAAAGAAGAAAAATGAAGTGTAAGAGGAGCCTCGGCGGAGTTCACGCTCTTGGAGATGTGACACATAAATAAATGTCGGCGCTCGGCGAGGACGCCGACTGTCCTCACGGGCTGAGCGATGAGGTAACGACCTGACAGATGTGCGTGTGAGAGGGTGGTGACGACGACGAGGACGACGGGGGTGTTGGCATGAGGGGAGGAAGTGGACCGACAGTGATCGATGGCAGAGGTCAGAGGTCGGGCTGAACGAAGCCGGCGGATAGAAACGGAGGAGGAAAAAGGAACACAGCTGTGCACAAAGACGTGAGAGGCGTGGAGCAGAGAGGGGGGAGAACGTCGTCTCGTCAGCAGCCGATCCGAGTGGAACAAACTGGAGTTTGGAGAAGAAGAAAGACGATGTGGTGGAGAAGAGGCGAAGCGGAGAGGAAGTTGACAGACGAGGGAAAGAGGCACGAGGTTTTGATTCCACGAGTGAGTCGAAGCAGGAAACACGACGTCTAAAATACTTTGAAATTATGCGACACTTACAGCCAATTAACTACAAACTTGTCAAACTTAATTCCACAGATTTCTAGCGTGATTTTCAAAACGACGACGACAATAATTAAAGATGAAGAAGAAGAAGAGGAAGCCGTCTCATCTGTGCTCCACCCGTTTGACCCGACATCTCGGTTACTGCCACCAAAAGGTGGTTTTCTTTAAAGCTCACACAGATGCATTGTGGGTGCTACATCTCTAACCCCTCCACCCCTAACGTGAACCCAGCTACGTCACTGCTGGCTAGTAGCGCCACTCAAAGGGCTAAATGTAGGCGGGACCAAAAGTCACAGGAGGCGAGGCGACGACTCGCTGGATGTACGGAGCGACGGACGCGTGCCGGAGGAACAAGTCGGGTGGGGG
>NC_135694.1:1600970-1638470 GCF_964276395.1 Gasterosteus aculeatus | reverse complement strand
CGACGACTCCTCCAGCTACTTCGGCGCCTTCCGCCTGGACCTCTGAGGGGGGGGGGGGGGGAGAGGGCCGGGGGGTCTCACGGGCCTCCAGAGAATCCTTGGACTCCTCCGGAGGGAGCTTGGACGGATGGGACGGAGGACGGAGGGAGTGAAAAGGAGACAAAAAGACAGGAAACTAAAAAAGGTGCGAGTGGATTCGACGGCTCACTCTGCGCCGACTTTTCCGTTTAGCGTCTCAAAGGCCCAAAAGAGACCAGAGTTTAAAAAAGAAACCCGAAATAAACATGAATGTGAGCTTCTTTGGTGGGAGGCAGTCTGAGACCCCTCCCCCCTCCTCCCACGCTCTCCCCCCTCGAATTTGGAATCAAGACCGAAGAATGTACGCGTTGTCCGCATGGAGGACGTGAGGACGGACGAAGGAAAAGCTGCAGAAAGTCAAACGATCAAACCAAAGCGAAAACAAACGTGAATTTTACTCTTGTTGCTTTTTCTTCTTTGTGGCTGTTGAACTGTTGTGCGATTCTCACATTAAAACCACTCGGATTTCGCCGAAGACTTTATGGAAACACGAGACGGGTGCATTCTGACCGCGGAGACGGCGCGTCTCGTTGGACAGAAAAGGAGGCGGGAGGAGAAGAGGCGGCGTGCAGCCCGACCGGCCGCGTCCGCTCGTCTCCTCGGCCTTTTCTTCCGCGGCGTCGAACACGCCGTCTTCGTGCTCGCCGTGATTGGAAGGACGGAACTCGCAGAGCTCCGTTTGGACATTAAAATAAGCTCGCCTAAAGGTCACCTGGCGCCTCCAACGGGAGTCAGCCGTGAAATGGGCGCCGCTGAACGTGGAAAAGGTCGCCGGAGGGTTAAAAAAGTGCACAAAAACACCACGATAACATCTGGATGCAACAGAGAAGCTCGTCATGTCTCGAGAGTTGATCTGTTCATCGGGACAGGGCACAGCTAGCTTAGCTTAGCACAAACACTGGAAGCGGAGGGAAACCGCTAGCCTGCAGGAGGATTCTGTCACTCGCTAGCCGGGCTAGCCGTTTGTGCTAAGCTAACTGTCTCCTGGCCTCGAAGGTGGAGGGGGGAGGGGGGGGTTAATCTACACAACCGCATTAAAAAGGTTGTGTTGGACACACAAAGGAAGACACACACACACACACACACACATCATCCCACGTAGCATAAAACACACACTGACGTACGCACGTCTGGTAGTTGTCAGTTCGGAGGCATGCGAGTGTGTGTGTGTGCGTTCAAAGGGCTCAGACGCTTCATAACACACACACATTGTGTATTTGTTTTCCCTGAGAGAGATATTCTCCACACATGTGTGTGTGTGTGTGTGTGTGTGATCTACAGTGTGCGTTTGATTCAGCGCTCCAGAGAAACGTTGTATATTTTCATGCGTCGGGCACCAAATCGGAGGCAAAATCTCATTTAGTTTGATTGCTTTTTTTTTTAAGCTGCTATTTCTTGTGTGTTTTTTGTGTGTCTGCTGCGGTCGCACGCACCTGCTCTCGTGTTTTTTTGGGGGGGTTTTAAACTCACACTCTCGACCCGCAGCGACAGATCGCCGAGAACAGAGCCGTGGCCGCGAAGCGACGTGCACACAGACACACACAGACACACACAAAGACACACGCGCGCGCGCCAGCTGGCAACACTTTTGCATTGAATGTGTCCGTTTGTACTGGATGGTTTGTGTAGCTGTGAATATGTGTGGCACATTGTTGCTGAGAAAATAAACAAAATATTTGAACCTCCCCTCTGTGTGTGTGTGTGTGTGTGTGTGTGTGTGTGCGTGTGTGTGTGTGCGTGCCAGAGTGTGTTAGACTTACTTTTTATGATTTTCATGAAATGTTTCAAACATTGTTTAACGACTAGATTTCAACATTGACGGAGCCGTGTAGTTTAACTGCTAACAGACCGTCTGCATCTCCTCCATTGGGCCTTTTGTTTGGTTCTAACGGAGCCGTTTGTGGGATTAAGAAGCATCTTCAATGTGAGGTGACGGATTACAACCTGTAGCTAAAGGCTTTTTCAGTGATTAAAAGACGATTAGGACGCATTGGCGTGTTTATTTTACCCCAGACTCTGAGATAAACGCTCGCCCCGGATGCTCCCGCTCGGCTGAAGTCTTTCTAGTCTCCTGACCTTTGACCTCGCCGTGCCACGGCAAGGAAAACAGATCCACCGAGCGTCCCACGGCTGCCACTGGTTTGGACGGTTGGAATTTCCTGCGGAGATCCTTGGTGAGGAACACGAGCCCCGCTGCTCCGGTTAACCAAGTCCAGAGAGTGGAAGTGGTTTTAATCTGCAGCTCGCTGGTCTCCGTCTCCCCGACTTCTTGTGATCGGAACCGCGTGATCCCAGATCCTCTCAACGATGGCTGACATGTAAATTAAAAGCCGACACTCGCCAAAACAAAAGTGTGACCTTTTTGTTTTTTTGTCCTCGAGCTTCAGTGGGTGTGGAAGCTTTTTATGGCCAAGCTGGAAAGATCCCAACCAGCCAACTGGGGTTTCTCCATCGCCGTGCGGTTGATGATCGACACAGAAACGCCGTATTGGACCTCAACTCACTAAATGAACATCACGTTGTGTTGAAGAAGACTTGAAACTATAGACTGAGACCATAAACTCATGTTTACAACGTTTACTGAGGGAATAAATCAAGCGAGAAGTAGAGTCATTTCCTCATAGACGTCTATGGGAGCAGAGGAGTCGCCCCCTGCTGGTCACTACAGAGAAGTAGAGTCATTTCCTCATAGACGTCTATGGGAGCAGAGGAGTCGCCCCCTGCTGGTCACTACAGAGAAGTAGAGTCATTTCCTCATAGACGTCTATGGGAGCAGAGGAGTCGCCCCCTGCTGGTCACTACAGAGAAGTAGAGTCATTTCCTCATAGACGTCTATGGGAGCAGAGGAGTCGCCCCCTGCTGGTCACTACAGAGAAGTAGAGTCATTTCCTCATAGACGTCTATGGGAGCAGAGGAGTCGCCCCCTGCTGGTCACTGCAGAGAAGTAGAGTCATTTCCTCATAGACGTCTATGGGAGCAGAGGAGTCGCCCCCTGCTGGTCACTGCAGAGAAGTAGAGTCATTTCCTCATAGACGTCTATGGGAGCAGAGGAGTCGCCCCCTGCTGGTCACTACAGAGAAGTAGAGTCATTTCCTCATAGACGTCTATGGGAGCAGAGGAGTCGCCCCCTGCTGGTCACTGCAGAGAAGTAGAGTCATTTCCTCATAGACGTCTATGGGAGCAGAGGAGTCGCCCCCTGCTGGTCACTACAGAGAAGTAGAGTCATTTCCTCATAGACGTCTATGGGAGCAGAGGAGTCGCCCCCTGCTGGTCACTACAGAGAAGTAGAGTCATTTCCTCATAGACGTCTATGGGAGCAGAGGAGTCGCCCCCTGCTGGTCACTGCAGAGAAGTAGAGTCATTTCCTCATAGACGTCTATGGGAGCAGAGGAGTCGCCCCCTGCTGGTCACTGCAGAGAAGTAGAGTCATTTCCTCATAGACGTCTATGGGAGCAGACGAGTCGCCCCCTGCTGGTCACTGCAGAGAAGTAGAGTCATTTCCTCATAGACGTCTATGGGAGCAGAGGAGTCGCCCCCTGCTGGTCACTGCAGAGAAGTAGAGTCATTTCCTCATAGACGTCTATGGGAGCAGAGGAGTCGCCCCCTGCTGGTCACTACAGAGAAGTAGAGTCATTTCCTCATAGACGTCTATGGGAGCAGAGGAGTCGCCCCCTGCTGGTCACTACAGAGAACTGAATCAAAATGCTGAATTACACTTAAATTCTGAGACTATAACGTCTGTTTTACTTTTTATCTCCTGGAGTTTGGAGTCGACGCATCTAAACTAAAGTCTCCGGTTCCATTGAAATTCCACAAAACACCAAATTCAGCGGCCAAACCCACGACCTTTTCCTCTGCGTAACCACACATGAAGCACCACACAAAACGTTGTACGTTGCCATGGAGATCGTAGCCGCTCAACAGTCAAAAAAAACAAGTTACTTAGCCAACTAAGAGCCAGATGAGCTGAGCAGCCGCCCATTGAAGCGGCGTTAAACGTGTTTGCGTGCGCGTGCTCTGACATTTGAAGCTAACGGTTAGCGGTCGGCACGAGACCACAGCTCGGCACCGTTGAGCTCGGCAGTCGGGTTCGTACCACTGAAGAGCTCCGTGGTCCATATTGACGTGGAGTAGCCTGCGGGACAATAGTGACCTCTCGTCTTTGGCTCTGCGTGGTTCTTCTGACCTGCTACTTTCATTCAATTTGCCTGGTTGAAAAGGTCAAACCCGGCCTCCGTCCCCCTGGGAAGTCCAGTGTTTGGGGGGGACGATCGCAGGCCTGCGCGAGGACGCCGACCGCGGCGTTGCCTGATAATAATCCGCAGACACACATTCGCAGATCCCCTCATTTTCATTTCAGCGGCGGTGAATTTAAGGGAGGAATGTTTGGTTTCCCGTATCTCTGCTGTGTGAATAAACAAACAGCGTCTTAGGACACATTCTGCCCGTTCGGGTCCTTGTCTTTGGACGGGAGATGACGTCTTGGAAATGTGTTGTGAATTTCAAAAATGTCTTTGTTCCATTTGAACCGGCTGCCAGAGGTTCAGTCGGGGTTTCGCACCATAAATATCCCAAACAAAAGGCTCTTAAACCAGCTTGTTTTTCTGCTTAACCCTTTACTTACAGCCGCTACGTGTTTATTGGGCTTAGATATTAGACGTGGATAAGAGATGCGATATATATGAGATAGTGGGACGTTCATCAGATAGTAGTATGCTTTATATATAATAAAGGGACTTTGTTCATCTCAACCCATTTAATGGTTCCATTGGTCAGATGTAGTTTCTGGATTTAATCCTTTTACCAGCTGAAACATTACAGAATGTAACATTCATCCTAATATGCAAATGAGTCACTTCTAAAGATTTGATCTTTTTTTATTCTTTTTATAATGATTTTTATGCCATTTGTTTACTTATAAGAATAATAAAGAAATGCTGATTATTTTTTTCCTGAATTAATCGTCTTTGTTTATTGAAATAATTTAGAAGACCTGATGATATTTCAACACGTCCAAAAACAAAAAACTGGACACTGAACTGATTTTGTTTTTGTTTTTAGTGTTAAAGTCATGGACCAGGCAGGAATCATTACCGCCGGCAGGGGATGAGACGGGGGGGACGAGCCGGGGGGATGAGACGGGGGGGACGAGCCGGGGGGGGGGGACGAGCCACTGGGACTCCTCACACTGATTCAACCTGACGGGGGGCTTTCATGTCCTCTCCTACAAACGCGAGCAAGCCCCGGATATGAAGACGTCCAGGGAGATGTTGCTCAACATGTCGTACGTGGGGGGGGAGGAGCTTTCATGATCAATGAGTCAGGGCGAGGAGAGCGAGCTGATTCGGCCCGTTTGTTGCACGATAGAGGGAACGATGTCCATTTGACGGTACACGCATAACGGTGCTGGAGAGTTCAGACCCCCCCCCCTGCAGCTCCGGCCTCCTCCCACAGGCCCAGAGACCTGCTTCACGCCCCCCCGGGTGCATGAAGGAGAACACGCAAAAACAGCAACTTTCTCGACTCCTTTGCGGGTTCGGCGTGTTTTAACACGGTGATCATTATCGTGTGTGAGCGGCGGAGGCCGCGGGTCACAGCAGCACTTTATCTGCCATCTCGGCCCGTTTTCATACGAGTGTTAACAAAAGGACCTGTTTGCCTCCCTTCCTGACACACACACACACACACACACACACACACACACACACACACACACACCTCCTACATGAAGGTGGTTATCTGAACATCAGCATTCTCCTCATACAGCGCACACACACACACACACACACACACACACACACACACCTTCATATCAACAGTGCTGCCGTTCCCTTCAGGTCTCCTGTATTTATTACCCAACATTCCCTCTGTTTTCATAAGAGCCAGCCAGGAAATTAGCTTCATAACGCTGCAAAGCGCACACACACACACACACACACACACACACACACACACACACATATATATACAGAAAATCCCAAAACATCCTGAAGAGACTAAGTGGGGCCAGACGGGCGCTCAACCTGACACACACACACACACACACACACACACACTCTTTTTAGAGAACAATACTTCTGTTTAAAGCTGCCGGCCGTTGGAAACGGGAGTCGTAGAATCCGAATACCTCACAGGAACAATGACGTGATCCGTTGTCGATAAGGTCGTTGAAGCAGCACAGAGATGCATGCTGGAAAAGAGAAGGAAAGAAATCTATTCTGCTCCGCTAATAGAATCGAGCTACTTTAGCTCGAATAAAGGTCAGAAACGCGCCCTGCTGAGAAGAAGAACCCTAAAAACATGAAAATAAACTCGACCGGCTGCGTTCTGGAGGCCGTGTATATGAAAGTATGTAAAATATGTAACGCACAGAAAAATGTGAGTCGTGCGACTGAAGTTCCCGCCGAGCCGCTGACGGGACGCGTTCCTGTCATTCAGCAGAGCTAAAAACATCTGCAGTCACCACCCAGGCGTGAGGAGCGTTTAAGATGTTCGGGTCGGAACATTTTACCAGAGTTTGGGGAATACGAGCGACTTGCAGGCAGCATTAATAAAAACAGTTTTACAGATTTACTTTCCATGTTACCACGGTAACAATCTGCCTTTCACAAAGTGCTTTGAATGTGTATAATAAATATTAAATGTAGTTTTTTCATTTTCAATTTCCTTATCTTTAATTAAATATTTTACAGTAGTATATATAATGTAAGTAGATATGAAAAAAATATGTTTTATAGGGTTAGGTTTTCACTTTTTCCAAATAAATTACACATTCACAAAACCCATAATTAAACCAAATGTAACTTATTGAATTTAACCTTAAATGTCAGAGAGGATTCTCTGCTATCGCCTTTACTGCAACAAGAACATTTACTTAAACTCCCACCTCTTTTATATTAAATATCCCGAAGCAACACATGCTGTTAGACGTGCGAGTGAAGTTTGTGACTCGTAATGTTTCCACCTTTCATGCTGCGTTGAGGATTTTTATTTACAAATTTAAATGACGATTAAATAAAATCACAAAATGTAAATCATAGAACTTTAGCTATTCAGTTGACTTTATTTATTGCTTTTTATATGGAATGTACCCAGAAGAAGAAGAAAGGAGTTGCTAAAAGATACGAAGAAACATCTATAAGGAAATAACACATTAAACAAATAACACTTTGAGTGGGTTCGGCTGAGAATGATTAAGCCTTTGTGAAGTGATAGATGTGTGTGTGTGTGTGTGTGTGTCAGCTTGTAGGTCGGCGGGGGCCACAGCAGTCGACCTCGGGCCAGTTTCCAGAGTCCTCCGAGGGAAATTCCAACGCCGGCGGATCGCTGGCGGTCAGCGAGGGTCGGCAAACCCGAGGAACGGTTCCGTCCGAGCCGCCGGGAACCCGGGAGCCCAATTTGTGACGTTACCGCGGTTGGGGGGGCAGGTTGGGGGGGGCGGGTGGAGATGAATGCATGTGGCAGCGGCGCGTATTCTAGATTACTTCCAGAGCGTCTTGGCACCGTAGACGCGTTTTCATTTCCCGCTTCGCTCCGGATTGAAAACACGCCCCCATCACCTCTTTAACCTCTTGAGTTTGATCGGCCGCGCGTCCCAGTCCGCTCATTTAAGGACGTGTGTCAGAAAGCTGCCAGGAATGACGTCCCCCCCCCCCCCCGACCTCTCGCCCCCTCACCCTCCTTTCTGTGGTTGTTTCATTTGATTAACTACCAGAGGAGGCAAAGAAAAAAAAGAGCAGCTAATTGAGAGCAGCTCGTTTATGGCAGCGGCGCCAGGGGTTAAAGGTGAACGCCTCGCCGGCGCTACGTTCCCAGTGAACCGGACCGACAGGTACCCAGGAGGGCGTAAATAGTCTGTCGGCGCCCCAAAAACCCAGAGTTCAGAAGGGGGGTGTTTCAAGCTATTTGGTTACGGCTGTGGTTCTGGGTCCACTGGGGGGGGATCGGCGGTCCGAAAGGCCTCATTGGAAACGGCGTCGGTTCCCGTTTACGGTTTTTCGCCGTGGTTCCGTTTCTTTTGGCCGCAGGTCGCTCACCTGCGGGCCGTGAGGGGGCGAGGCCTCGGTGTCGGGTGAGCGGTGGGAACCTCCACGTCTGTGACCCGAGGGCCGGCCGAGGCAAAAGGGGGCCGGCGCGCAGATCCGGTTGCACGCAAACACACGCACACGCATGGCGTTTTAAACCAACCCCCCCCTCGAGCAAACGTCATCTTTTAGCGTGCACGCAGGTCGAGAGCACAGGTAAGGAGACACCTGGAATTTATCTCCGTACCGCAGCAGGGTGGTTTTTCTCTTCTCGGCTTTGTAATGTGCACCGAGACAACGGCGGCCTGGGAAAGTGTAACGAGGGAGGAAGCAAAATGCGGTAAGGCGACTGATTACACAAGGAACAAGGAACCCACCGTAGGGTAGACAGGAAATGGATTAAGGTGTGGGGGGGACGGAAACTCGAGCCCCATGTGAAGCCCGGAGAAAACACTGAGTCATGACCCCCCCTCACACACAGATCATGTCCCCAAAACGAGCTCCGACGCGCTGCCTGAGACGGCGACCGTCGGGAGTGACAGCATAACCCCCCCCCCCCCCCCCCCGAGGGTCCGCAGTATAAACATGCCCCGCCCCCCCCCAGCATGCACAGTGGCATTGCGTAACGCAGCGGCCGACAGGACCCATAAAAGCAGTCAAACCATCCGTTGACCCCCGACGGGACGAACCCGCGTAGTCGACATGAAGCTCCAAATAACTGCATGCAGCCATCGACCCAACGAGGCGGCGTTGAATCACATCAGTCACCACTCAGGTTTCATGTTTGTGCCTCAATGCGCAATAATAAGAGTGAAGGGACACGAGGACACGAGCCGTGTTTACAAAAGACTCAGAATTTATTCTGAAATGTTCGGTGCTGAATTCCGGCAACAAGCGTTATTTATTATGGTTTGTAAAAAAAAAAAAAAGGAATTTGAAATAGTGAAATCTCTTAATTACCAAAAATAACATTCAATGACGGAGCTTAAGTAAACAAATGACAAGGTTCGGATCAACAGCAAACAAATAACTAGACACATTTAAGTCAGTGGAATAATTTAGTGGGACAAACAGTTTCACATTTATATAAATTAGTCTCTTTCACATTTCAGATCACAAAAAAAAAAGAAGGAGACATTTGTGGAGTCAGGAAGTCTTCATGGAGTGTGAGTGTGTATCAGATTGTCTCCTCACACCTCTAATGCTTCATTGTTCCCTGGAGGGGGCTCCGAGCCCCCATCGGCCCACTCGCAGCGCTGTCTGGACTCGCAGCGGCGGCCGGGGGGGGGGGGGGGGGGGGGGGCGGCGGCACGGAGCTCCCAAAAACCCCAAAACCCTCCCAGCTTCATCTCTGGTCCTCTGTGAGAGATCAACCCCCCCTTCAAACATCCCTCCCTCTGCATTCCTCTTTGAAAAGAGGGAAAAAGAAGGAAGGAAAAAAGAAGGAATGAGGAAAAGCCCCTCCCAAAAAAAAAGGAGTAGATGTGAACTTTCGACTGATCTGTCCGACATCCTCGTGGAGAGAACCAGCGCCGGTGAGGAAGAACCAGAAGGCCCAAAAATAACGAAGAAGAATCAGAGCCGTTGTCCTCTGGTCGCCGCTGCAAACGGAGTCGACTTACTTGGCTTTTCTTTTTCTCATAGGAGGTAAAAATGTGCATTTGGTTCAAGTGTGCGAGCTGGTGTCTTCCTCCTCCTCCTCCTCCTCCTCCTCCTCCTCCTCCTCCTCCTCCTCCTCCTCCTCCTCCTCCCACCTGAGAGGAGCGACGGACGGATGGCGGAGAGGGAGGGGCTTCAGTTGAAGAGGATGGAGTCGGGGTCTCTGTTGGCGATCTGCGCCATGTGCTTGAGGATGTCTTTCTTAGTGATGATTCCCAGCAGCTTCCTGGAGACACACACAAGAGAGCACGAGTCATGGAAACCATTATTGCTTCATTCGTCAAGGAGGTGACGGAGCAGAGTGGAGGTCTGGTTTCACGGCGGCCTGCGGGGGCGACGGGACACAACGCAGCGCGACAAGACTAAACTAAAGAACTAAACTAAAGACAACGTGTTTGCGCGGCCACGCGTGGATCCACTCGGCTGAAGCCAATCTGCACTTTTATTTGGTTTGAACCAAAGGATCCGGCTCCGCCTCCAGGTCCCCTGCGGAGATCCACGCGTGCCCGACGGCGAGTGGTGTTCGCCAGCGGAGCACTCACCCGTTGTGCGTCACCAGGCACTGGCGGAGCCCCAGCTTCCTGAAGATGTCCACGGTGATGTCCATGGGCGTGTGGTCCGTGACGGTGAAGGGGCTCAGGTCCACGATGCCCCGGAGGCGGAGGGGCGGCGGGGCGTCGTCGGCGGGGGCGGGGGAGTGCTCGGTGAACACCACCTGGGACGCGCCGACCACGCCCTCCTGGCGCTTCCGGGCGTTGTCTGGAAGGACAGGAGGTCGTCAGTCACATGAAGTTTAACTGGGTAAATAAAGACCGTCAGTCTCCGTCACGCGTGTCTCCGTCACGCAGCAGTCTCCGTCACGCAGCAGTCTCCGTCACGCAGCAGTCACGCATCAGTCTCCGTCACGCAGCAGTCTCCGTCACGCATGTCTCCGTCACGCATGTCTCCGTCACGCATCAGTCTCCGTCACGCATCAGTCTCCGTCACGCATCAGTCACCGTCACGCATCAGTCTCACATCAGTCTCCGTCACGCATCAGTCACGCATCAGTCTCCGTCACGCATCAGTCACGCATCAGTCTCTGTCACGCATCAGTCTCTGTCACGCATCAGTCTCTGTCACGCATCAGTCTCTGTCACGCATCAGTCTCTGTCACGCATCAGTCTCTGTCACGCATCAGTCTCTGTCACGCATCAGTCTCTGTCACGCATCAGTCTCTGTCACGCATCAGTCACGCATCAGTCTCCGTCACGCATCAGTCACGCATCAGTCTTCGTCACGCATCAGTCTCTGTCACGCATCAGTCACCGTCACGCATCAGTCTCCGTCACGCATCAGTCACGCATCAGTCTCCGTCACGCATCAGTCTCCGTCACGCATCAGTCTCCGTCACGCATCAGTCTTCGTCACGCATCAGTCACGCATCAGTCTCCGTCACGCATCAGTCACCGTCATGCATCAGTCACGCATCAGTCTCCGTCACGCATCAGTCTCCGTCACGCATCAGTCTCCGTCACGCATCAGTCTCCGTCACGCATCAGTCTCCGTCACGCATCAGTCTCTGTCACGCATCAGTCACGCATCAGTCACGCATCAGTCTCCGTCACGCATCAGTCTCCGTCACGCATCAATCACGCATCAGTCTCCGTCACGCATCAATCACGCATCAGTCTCCGTCACGCATCAATCACGCATCAGTCTCCGTCACGCATCAATCACGCATCAGTCTTCGTCACGCATCAGTCACGCATCAGTCTTCGTCACGCATCAGTCACGCATCAGTCTTCGTCACGCATCAGTCACGCATCAGTCTTCGTCACGCATCAGTCACGCATCAGTCTTCGTCACGCATCAGTCTCCGTCACGCATCAGTCTTCGTCACGCATCAGTCTTCGTCACGCATCAGTCTCTGTCACGCATCAGTCACGCATCAGTCTTCGTCACGCATCAGTCTTCGTCACGCATCAGTCACGCATCAGTCTTCGTCACGCATCAGTCACGCATCAGTCTTCGTCACGCATCAGTCTCTGTCACGCATCAGTCACGCATCAGTCTTCGTCACGCATCAGTCTTCGTCACGCATCAGTCTTCGTCACGCATCAGTCTTCGTCACGCATCAGTCTCTGTCACGCATCAGTCACGCATCAGTCTCCGTCACGCATCAGTCACGCATCAGTCTCCGTCGCGCATCAGTCGTCATTCTCCGTCACGCTCCAGTCATTCTCCATCACGCGTGTTCCTGACCTATTGATATGAGCAGGTCTCTCCGGAGCACAAAGCCCACCAGCCTGTGGGAGTCCTGGGACACGACCACGGGGAAGCCGCTGTAGTGGGTGCTTTCCACCAGAGCCTGAACACAGAGAACACCCCAGAGGTCACACGCCGCCCTCCACACCGCCGCCATCTCCTCCGCGCGCCGCTAAGGCCCGCCCCGTTTACCTCCACCTCCTCGACCGTCATGCCCTCCTGCGTGAGCACGGCCAGCGGCGGGTCCGACCGGCGGGGCCTCATCACGTCCGCCGTCAGGCTGCTGTGCTGGAACTCCTCTTTGGGCTCCAGGAAGGGATACCCGTTCAGACGGATGTGGGCCTGCGAGACGCCGGGGAGGGAACAGTGTAAATATCCACCCTGCGACCAGTTCCATGTGGGGACGATCGCCTCTCAACCCGCAGAATAATGTGTGCGTTGTTTTCAGTAAGCGGGGTCGCAATTTGTGTGTGTTGTCGGAGCGCCATGTAGTCCCATTAGAACGGAGAGAAACCAGACGGCTGATATCTGCAACGCTACGCAACAGATGAGGGGAAAAATATGTGAACCTTGACTCCCCAACTCTAAAACCCACCACACAAATGTGGAAGTTATTAGCTGAAAGGAACCCGGAGAGGGGGAGGCGGGGGGGTGGGGGGGGGGGGGGGGCAGCGTGCAGCAACATTAGTTTACGGTTTCACGCCTCACCTCGTAGATTCCCTCCCTCCCGAACGCGTCCGCCACCCACTTGCTGGTCATCGTGGCGGCCATGAGCGGGACGATGTACTCGAGGCCGCCGGTCAGCTCGAACATGATGACCACCAGCGACACCGTCATGCGAGTCACTCCACCTGAGAGAGGGGGGGGGGGGTAATCAAAACCACGTGATGACACACAGAGAAACATTGTAGCGCCTCGAATAACGTTAATAAAATGGGCTCAGGTCAGGTGGTCTCACCTAAGCAGGCGGCGGCGCCGACCATGGCGTAGAGCCCCGGGGTGATGCAGTCGGCGCCCGGCGAGCACCACCCTCTGAAGATGGCCGAGTCGTGGTTGTAGTAGGCCAGCTGCTCCATGCCGACGCCCAGCAGCCTGCCGGCGATGGCGCCCACCGCCATGCTGGGGATGAAGAGGCCGGAGGGGACCTTCATGCCGAACGTGATCACGGTGATCATCATCTTGAAGACCAAAGCCAGGGCGAGCTGCCACAGGGCGGCGTACAGGCCGACCCCCGCCGGCCGGTCCGCCAGGCCGTTGCCCACGCCCGCGCCCGAGGTGGAGTTCGACTGTGACGGAGAGACGCAAAAGAAAAAAGGTGAAAGGTCAGAGAGGAAAAAAAAAAAAGGGACACACGTGACCTCGCTCACCCCGCCCCCCATTAATGCAGCGCCGCCGACCTGCTTGTAGCCGCAGAGCTGCGAGGAGTCGAGCAGCGAGCAGTCGTTGAAGAGCTCGGAGATGAGCTCGGCGCCGCCCATCCGGGTGTAGCTGTTGGGGTAGGCGAGCATGCCGGTCAGAGCCGTCACCACCAGCACCTCCATGACGGGGTAGTGACCCAGACGGGTGGATTTACCTTTTTTTTTTTTAAAAGACACGAGGGAAACAGATGAATGGAGGAGAAAACGTTGCCGCATTCCGAGTAGAACGTGGCGGCAGACTCACGTATCCGACACCAGGCGATGTTGGCCCTGATGAACAGCGCCCCCCAGAGGCCGCCGAAGATGCCCAGCAGGATGAAGGGGCCCAGCTCCACCAGGTGCCACGGGGCGTGGAACTCCACGTAGAACAGCACCAGGCGGCTGTTCCCGAACGGGTTGATGGAGCGCAGGGTGAAGGCCGCCACCAGGGCGGCGAAGAACGAGCGCCACAGCGTCTTCAGGGGGAAGTAATAACTCACCTGGGGGTCGCGCAGAGGCAGCGTCAGTGTTGGGAAGCCTGGTTTCACTGTTTCAACTGTTCATCCGGTAGAACCACTCACCTCCTCCAGGCTGAAGAGGACTCCTCCAATGGGAGCGCCGAACGCCACGGACACGCCCACCGCCGCCGCCGCGGACAACACCTGCGAGCAAAATCCACAGTGATCTGTAGCATCAAGACCATCAGAGAGAAATCGACCACCAGGAGGCAGAGTTTTGCGTGGATCGGGTCCGTCGGTTGATTGGACCCCCCCCGGCGGGCAACAAATACCTTTTTGATGAGGGACGCCTACCTCTCGCCGCTTGGCCTCGTTCTTGCGGTACTTGGTGAACAGGTGACACAGGATGTTGGCGCAGCAGCACGCCACGTGCACCAGCGGGCCCTCCTTCCCCAGGCTGAGCCCCGAGGACACGGCCAGGACCAGGGTGATGGTCTTGATGATCAGGGTCCACTTCCCCAGGTAGCCGCGGATGATGAAGCCGCTGAGGATGGTTTTAATCTGAGAGGGGGGGGGCGGCGGCGGGAAACAGACTTTGTGTATGTAGACAGTCTGGCTTTAATCTAGCGTGATCAAGTGTTTATACTCGGCTGCTAGAATTAGATTTTACAATGACTAATTCATTTGTTATGCTCTCAACTTCAATTGCGTTGCATTAGTCGCTTCGTTTTCTCCTTGTTTTCTTTGTGAAGCCTTTTCAATTACATTTTATTTGTTTTCACGGAGCAGTTTAAATAATAACTTGATGGATGGATTAACAAACCTCATTTATCCTTCACATCAGTTTGACCGTAAAAGGGAAAAACGCTCTCTTCATGAACTGCGCTCCACTGAGTCGGAGCAACATTGTTGTTGAAAAGCATGTTGCCGTTTATTCAAAGGACTCAAACCACCGAGGATCCAGGAGCGTCTCACCTCCGGTATCCCTGATCCGCACGCGTACGGAGCGAAGGCCCTGACCAGCGTCACGGCCAGCAGAGCGAAGAGCAGAGCCCACACCAGGAACATCAGGTAGTTCACAAAGTAGGCCAGCGCCCCCTGCAGGGACACAGAACCACCTCTTAAACGCCGTCAGCGGACGCTTGGATTTGGGGAAGAAGCGGCGAGCGGCGCGACCTCGCGACCACTAGATGGAACCAAAGCGCCGCGGAGCCAAAGTACCTCCGAGGTCCCCGTCATGATCTCGGCCCAGCTCTGCCACTGGGGGCAGCGGTCCCTCTCCTGGAACGTCGTCTCGTTGGACGTCCAGCAGCAGTGCTCGTGGTTGAACCAGAAGCCCACCAGGCAGAGCCCCTCCTTCATGTCCGTCAGCCAGTGGGCGGCGATGTCGATGCCGCCGGCGAGAGCGCCTGCAGGAGGAGGACGTTATAGTGCGTCTCCACGCCTGAAACGAGTCAGTTTGAGAAAATAAAAGCTTTAAAAAAATAAAAAAAAACGTCCACACCTGACATGAGGCCCACGAGCAGCATGAGCAGCCATCCGGAGAAGGCGTCGCTGACGCTGTGCAGCAGGGCCACCGTGGACTGTCGGCTCTTGTTGGCGATCTGCGTGGAGACGGAGATCAATGGCGGTCATTCGTTCTATTCGCCAGACCAGAATTCATGAGTCACACACAGGGGGACAGAAACGATTCCTACTTCTGTAGAATCGGGCCGGTTTAAATCAATTAAGCAGGAAGTGAGTCTGTGGCGGCGGTGGGAGGGGGGGGGGTGGGCGCGGGGGGTCTCCGTACCTCTCGGTGCCGGTCGCGGTCCTTGCTCTTCTCCCTCACCCAGTCGATGGTGTTGAAGTCTTCGTATGTCCCCACTCCGGGCAGCGGGTCCTCCAGCGGGTCCACCAGCCTGCCCGGCCCGGCACCGCTCATACTGCCGGCTCTGCTGCCGCGCTCCACGAAATCTGCTGGGGGGGGACATTGATTCTGTTTTATAGTACAGAGTGCAGAGAGAAGACGTCCACCGGTGTTGGAGTAGACAAATTCTACAATGTGCGCAGTCGCAGCGGACGGGGGGGGGGACTGAGGGGGACGGGGGGGACGGATGTTAAACATTTGGAGAAATGGGAACTTTCACTCTGCTGACTATTGAGAAAAGAAAAGGGCACAAAGGAGCAGCGGAGAACGTGAGCGTTCAGAGACGACACGCTGTTAACAAGTGACACGCAAAGCTTTCAATGCGTCTCAGGGACAGACGGCAACAAATAGACAAAGACGGCGAAAAAAATCGGCACGGCACGGAATGTGGAAACACCGGACGAGCCGCACAGAGGAAAAAGTGTTCTGGTTTGTGTATTTCTATCAACACCGAGCGACGCAGGAGACGGAGCGTCCCCACTGTGTGGAGACACTAAAGCAGTAATATGAGACGCAGCAGCGAGGACTTGAACCCACCGAGGAGGGTGAAAGCAGAAAGAAATCCACATTTCTAATGGTGGAGGACACAGGCGCCCAGCAGCAGCGAGCGGCGCCCAGCGGACGGGTTGGACTGGTTTGAATTTAGCTCCGAGAATGTCTGTCTCTCACTCGCTGAGGCAGAACGGAACAAGACACCGTCACCTGCATCCACCTGCATCCACCTGCCTGGAATGCGGCCCGATCTTTAAACACAGGCACCTTTGATTGAAGAGGACAGACACTGCTGGTCCCCCTCATTCCACTGAGCGGTTGTCTCCAAGAAGGTGAGACGCTGAGACGGGTTCCTGCCTCAGCTACAAGGTCGCAGGAGTCAGCTGATGGTAGTGACACTTTAAACAACCCACGTCTCTCGGGGGGGGGGGGGGCTAAACCAATTAGCCTCGCTCCCAGGTGCATGCTGGGATCACGACCGCCCCCCCCCCCCCCCGTGACCCCGTACAGGACGGGCTGAGGGCCTTTTTCAAATGGGTTACACGTTTCTAGAGGATCCCGTCACCTCGGTGCTTCAGCTGCAGACATTTCATTTAAACTCCATTCGAAAAAATATATTGTTCATACGTGTTACACATTTTATAGTGAAAAAAGATTTATATTTATATTTATGCCACCGTGACAATAAAACTGTTAAACGTGATTTTGCAGTTTGGCGTTCAACATTAACTAAGCAGCTGTAATTAAGTTACTGTAACTCAACTCATTGTGTTGTTTTCGGGTGGATCGCGTCCCACTAAAATCACAACAGCCGTGAGCGACCTTTGACCCCCATCGTGACAGCGGCAACACAACAAAGAAGGTGAAACATAAAACCCCAACAAGACGACGGCGTCCAGGACGGGCCGGACAGACGAGAGGAACAAGTGGGGCGGATGAGAGTTTGTCCTCAGCGGCCCATGAGAGCGCACACACACACACACACACACACACACACACACACTCAGGGTCTAATGGCGTCTAATGGTCTCACTGGTTCAGCGTTTCAGGCGTCAGCAGGAGAAACGCGTTTAAATCCCCACTGAAAGGAATCAGCGACACGTGCAGAAGAAGCTAAAGACACAACTTGTTATTCCTTATCGCGGCCGGCATCTCGGACTCGCCCTGCGTGTGCACACAAACACACACACACACACACACACTTTATCACAACTCACCGCCCTCCACCAGAACCTCGTCGCTCAGCTCCCTGCTCCAGACCTCCCAGTCCATCTCGCCGCTCTCCCGGCAAACTCGAGTGGAGCGTACGAGGTGGAGAACCTCGTCCCTCCCCAGCAGTGAGCCCTGATTGGCTCATCAGCTGAGCGGCTGCTCTTCTCTTATAGGTGCGGGGCTGTGAGCTCGTCCCCGATTGGCTGGTGGTTCCACCGCGTGCAGAGTGAGGTCACTTGTGTTTGGAAGGTCGTGACCCCTCGGTGACGTCAGTGAGTCTATAAAGCTCTGGGGATGTTGTGTTTTTGTACATTAAAAGCTCATCTCAGGCTTACGCAAATAAACAACGCGAAGAACGTTTTGTTACGAAATCTGATGAAAACAAAACTAGTCCCATGAGCAGCATTTCAAGCTGATTAAATTAGACCTACAGGCCTCGGAACCTGCAGAGTAACTTTAAACTGATCCTAACCCCCCATGACCTGTGTGTTAATGAACCTCCTCGCACACCAAAGGCCGCCGTGTGACCTCCGTGAGGCACGCACACTTTATTTAAATTAGATAGAGCAAAAACCACAACCACATTCTTACAACACTGGAGGCTGCGTTCATTCACACACGGTCTTCTGTCTGACGCCTTGTTTTTTTTGGGAGGGGGGGGGGGGGGGGGACTTCGTAGTGAGATGTTACAAGGACACATGCAAAGCTGCATTCTGTGCAGTGACCAGCAGGGGGCGACTCCTCTGCTCCCATAGACGTCTATGAGGAAATGACTCTACTTCTCTGTAGTGACCAGCAGGGGGCGACTCCTCTGCTCCCATAGACGTCTATGAGGAAATGACTCTACTTCTCTGTAGTGACCAGCAGGGGGCGACTCCTCTGCTCCCATAGACGTCTATGAGGAAATGACTCTACTTCTCTGTAGTGACCAGCAGGGGGCGACTCCTCTGCTCCCATAGACGTCTATGAGGAAATGACTCTACTTCTCTGTAGTGACCAGCAGGGGGCGACTCCTCTGCTCCCATAGACGTCTATGAGGAAATGACTCTACTTCTCTGTAGTGACCAGCAGGGGGCGACTCCTCTGCTCCCATAGACGTCTATGAGGAAATGACTCTACTTCTCTGTAGTGACCAGCAGGGGGCGACTCCTCTGCTCCCATAGACGTCTATGAGGAAATGACTCTACTTCTCTGTAGTGACCAGCAGGGGGCGACTCCTCTGCTCCCATAGACGTCTATGAGGAAATGACTCTACTTCTCTCTGGATTTATTCCCTCAGTAAACATTGTAAACATGCGTTTATGTCTTAGTCTCTAGTTTCAAGTCTTCTTCAACACAACATGATGTTAATTTAGTGAATTATGGTCCATTTAGAGTCTGTGTGTCCTGAGAGGACGACAAAGTCTTACATTTTAATATATACAATATAAACATCTTTAATGGCAAATGGGAAACTCTTGGGAAAGCTGCTTCTTTGTCACATGACCTCAGCGCCGCCGGCCACGACTACACAGGACTTGTGCGTATAAAAAGAAAAGGCTGACACACACACACACACACACACACACAGTCTCCAATGTGGATCTGAACCTTGAACTGCTGTCGTCGGGTTGCCATGGGGATCGACCCCTCATGTGACCCCCGTGGCGCTCGCTCCACTACACAGACGCACCTCTGCTGCGCGTTAACGTCGGGGTCAGTTGGAGGTTCCACCACCAAGTCTTTAAATCACATTTCTTGGCTCAGAGGAAATTGAATAAACGAAAGAGGCTCCGTCTCCGACTGATTAGATTCATTTTACCGTCTGGATGATAAAGACGTTTTAAAACGTCCCACAGAACCATAAAATATGAGGAGGTGATGCAAGCGCCCTGAAGGGAAACCGAAGAGAGGACTTGACAGAAGCGCAAACAGGAGGCACTTCTCAAGAATTCTGTCACGTCTGGATTTCCTTTCACTGAACCACAGCGCCCACACGCGTGTTCAGAGCTCCGCCTCCCGGCCGGGCGTCAGGCCGCGGCGCTGTGCAGGATCGGACAGCAGGTGGTGTCGAGTCCTGAAATCTGGCGCCGCCGACCGCTGGAGCTGCTGCTTCATGAAGCAGTTCCTCGCCCAGAACTGTAGTGAACTGATGGTTTTGGATCAACAGGAGTTCAGCAGATACCAGCTCACGTATTACATCACTGTTCACGCCGTATTCATCACGGTCAATCTGGAGCTGAAACCAGCCGATCACAATTAGGTTCTGAGTTATACAAGACATCTTTTTCTTTAAAGCTCCACACAATCACAGAGCGCAGCCAAAGCTGTGACTCTTTCCCTGTCAATCATTACGTGGCGAGGGGTCAGGGGTCACCGCTGCAGCTCTATAAAGCAGCAATAATAATAATGATAATAAGCACATGTACAGCAAACACCACGAGACCACAGGAAGAGGTTGAACGAGTTAAAGACCTGGATGTCAGAAAGAAAAAGAGCGCAAAGTCAGCAAGAAACATTCAGCACTAAATGTATTCTGCTGGCGTTTCTCTGCTAAAGTCATTGGAAATAGTTTGACTTCATTCCCCGTTTCTCCTCAAACACTGGACGAGCACCTTTTTCTCTCCATGAAGCTTTGAGACGTCACAATCGTCTATTATAACATCTCGTCTCTCCTTATGAGGCTCACCACGCGTTTGCATTTCAGCAACGTCTCAGAGTTCTTTTGAATCACTGCTGTTGCGCTTGTGCGAGGCCGCGTCAACGCGCTGGAGCTTATTCACTGACATGCGACATGTAAAACATCCCGTTGCCATTATTTTTGACAGGGCTAAGCCCCGCCCCACGCTACCGCTCCACTGAGCTGGGAGAGCGGCGTCGCCATGGCGCTGGCTAGCGCGACCCCAGATGTTTGAGACCAGACCGCAGCATCAGCCCTCATCGCGGGTTGTGTTCCGGTTGAGACGAAGTCGGGGACACTCGATAAAGATGCCTCTCAGTTTAGAGCGCGTGGCTGAGCCAACATGTCGCGTGTGCTCAGTGGATTCCTGGAAGAACTTGCTGTTCTCCAAGCCGGCATCTGCCAAAAACTGCCTGGATCCCCGCCAGGAGACTGTGACAACGTTTTAAAGGAAGTTAGAATTGCAAAATAAGCTTTGTACCGAACACAAACTTCTAGTTTTTAAATGCTTCGCTCAGCAATATAATCTTCACAAATGATCCCGTCTTTCAGGTCCACTGGAGGGGTTTTTACTGCATGAGGAGCACAACGTTAAAGTCTCCAAGAGCCACAAACAGTCAGAAAAAAACCTGCATCATCATCAGCATCATTGATGAGTCAGCAACAACAACCCCTCAAACTAAACCTGATGGACACCAAAACGCTGATCTCGGCCCCGAGAAGCCTCCACCACACTGAATCCTTATGGAGGTCACGATGACATCAGCGATGTGAGATTAAACTCTTACTTGTAACAACGCAAGTGAAGGGGAAGTCCATGACGGAGGTGATGTCACGAGTAACCAGGCAGCCCAGGGACGGGAAACAGAACAGACAGCACTATTTCACGCACTGCTTTGGCAGTTTGTTCTGATGGGAACAGTGTGTGTCTGTGTGTGTGTGTCTACACTTAGTAACGCATTATGCATGACCATGACTCACTGAAAGCATGTGACCGTGAAGGCCACAAAGCACAACACAACGCAAGTGCAGCTTCGAATAAAGTTCTGTGATCTATAAGAAGAAAGTACCGGCAAGTTAACACCAATTCAAACGGGGGGGGGCAGCTGGACTCTGCACTCACCTGAGCCCAGAGGGGGGTCGTCGTCCGTGTTGGAGAAGTCCAGCGTGGCCCCCGCGATGTCCACCATCTCGTCGTCGTCGTCGTCTTCGAAGACCACGTCGCTCGGCCGGTGACGCAGGCTGTCCACGCTCCCGCTCCGGTAACCGGGGTTTTCCATCCCTGCACACACTGTTTACCGAGGAGAGAGGCGGCGTTAGCGGGCAGCACATGGGACGTTGACCCCTGACCCCCTGACCCACCCGAACAGCGACACGAAGGTCGGCGTTACCTCTGTCGCCGTCGGCTGCGTATTTCCGATACAAACCCGCCAGGAAGCGAAACATTGTCGCGAGTAAAACTCCTCAAAGTCCCGCTAAAGCCGCTTCACAAACCAGCCCCCCCCCCCGGGCTGTTGAGAAACCGCTACACACACAGCTGTTCCCATCACCGCCCCCTCCTCCCCCGGCCGACTACAGCCAGTAACGACAGCACAGCTCCGGTCAGAGGGAAGTGGGCTTGTTTTCGTCACCGTCTCCGCTCCGCCGGGGCGGCAAACGGAAGCTCTCGCGCGCAGACACGCCGCCTTTAGTTGATGTTTGGCGACCAAAACGCCACCGGGCCGAGCGGCAAACACACTCACGATGACGCGTAGTTGTTTTTTTACGGATAAGAAAAGGGGATAACGGGTGTGCGTGTACCTGGAGCGGAGGAGCCGGGACGAAGGAGTCTCGTGACTCGGATTTTGCCGCCGCCGCGGTGACAGCAGTTCGCTTAATGTAAACTCCGTGCGATGCCCTGCGCCATTCCGCCGTCTCCACACCGCGAAGCCAAACAGCGACCGTTCCCAAAGCACACGGCTTGCTTTGCTAAAGGCGCGCCATAGCTTAGCCTTGTAGCATAGCCTTATCCAAATACCAGAGCGCCGTGCGAGATTATCCGCAGTAAATTACGTGGTGTCGTTGCCCTTTAACGCTGACCTAGTGTCAAGCTAGCTAGCTTCAACAACCACTTCCGGTTACACGGTTGGCGAAGGTATGTTTTGCTCTAAAACATGAGCGATCTTCTTAAATGCCCTGTTTTACGAAGTCGTCGTTATAGCTTGATTAAATTCACTTCATGAAACACACACGTATGTTTTTTGTTTTTCAAAACATCAAAACGTTTTGCTTTAATCTGAAGGGCGTTGCCTAAACTTCCTGTTTAACTGCATTGTTATACAGTACTTAAGTATTTGTGTGCCAGGAAAAGTAGTCAAGTCAGGAGTTATCGACGTTCCCCTAAATGGGTCAGCGGAGCAGTCGGACTTATCAGTTATTTTTCCTTATAAAACTATATAAACTTACACCGCTTGTTTTCTTGAACTTTTAATGTTAAAACTGTAGTGTAATAAAGACAATTGAATGTGTATTGTGTTGTGTGTGTATATATATGTTGTTTCAAGAAAGACAATTGTTAGTTTTATGAAGTTAAAAACATTTTTTTTACTGAAAATCATATTTAACTTAACATAGTTTTGTGTTTTACTGTTATGCATCTTTTACAATCTACTTTTTAAAAGGATTCAAACAGTTAAGGGGCGACACCTTGTGGTCATCTATAGAAGGGACAGCGAGGGACAGCTGATGAATCATCGCAAACTCTTTGATCCTTCCCACGATGCCTCGTTCCTCCCACTCATCCATCTCCTCGTTCTGCAACATAAACATCTCTCTCCACCGTGCCCCCCCCCCCCCCCCACAGCAAGTGGTGCCTGGTTCTCATCATGTCATCTACATCAACTCACTCATTCAAGCTGCTGAAGTGAGATTGTCCGTGTGTCTTTCATGTCTCTCTCTTTATTTCCCCATCACTCCTCCCCAGATGCTTTGCTTCTAAAACAGCTGTTTTTCTGTGATATTTCTCAACAAACACCTAAATAAGTTTTCTGTTATTTATTAGTGGCTCCAGCTCTCATCTCCATTAAAAGAACCACCCAGTGGACAGAATCACATTTGTTCTCCTCCAACACAACAAGAAGACGCCGCCAATCGGTCCCCGGGGGACGATTTCACATCATTCCATGGTGGGAAGAAACACATAAAACACACAAAAACACTGGGGAAACGTCAGTTTCTTGTAATGTAGTAAATATTTGCAGCTGCATGTCTTTCTTCCTACAATTAAAATTTAAAAGTGGAAGGAAAAACATTTTTCTCGCTGTGAGACGCTTAAAAAAATAATGAAATGTCTATGCGCTTGATACGTCTTCACCCACAGTAGATGTCAATCACAACAGGAGACGTGAAGCTAGTTTAAAACACTATTATTATTATTTATGGTACTTTTCTTTTCTCACGTGAGTGTTTCTGCAGTTAGACAAGTCGTAATGCATTTTACAAACACACAAAAAAACAGAAGATAATAATCTCAACAAGCAACGTTCTTTCCTCTCTCGTCGAGTCGATATGTTTCCGGTCGGTTCAGAAGAATACACGTGGAATGCAAAGAGTATTTCTGGATTTGTTCTGCGTTAAAACAGCAGGAATATATCGGAGAACAAACTACAACTTTCAATAAACTTTAAGATGCAGATGTGTTTTTTCCACTTAACTTCATCTGCCCAAATATACCCCCATTCCCCTATTTCTTGTTGATTTCCAAAGGCAGCCGGAGCGTCTTAGCTTACAGGTCAAAGCTCGTAAAGGAAGGCACAGATGTGGAAAAACAGATTTGTGGAACTTTTAACAAACGAAATAAACATAATGGAATCAAATCTTAAAGCAATAGAGAATGACTTATTGCTCAGAAGATGGATACACTCTCAAATCTACGCTGAACATGAAGCTACGTTAGCTTAGCACGAAACCGGGAAACACAGCGTTGTTTCTGTGGACAGAATTCCAGTCTTTATGCTAAACTACGCTAGCGGACTGTCGGCTTCTTAATCTCAGCTAGAAAACCCACTTTAAACGTGAGGTGGGACGAGGTGAAGAGTCGGGGAGGATAAACCTTTAAAAAGATGACAAAACCCCACAAAATATACAGTAAACGCCGACTCATCTCCGCCTTCTGGTTCGTCTTTTCCAACTAATTTTTACAAACTATTCCAGTCATTCAAAGGAACAACAGCAGTATATACACACTGTCTACATTATAAACACCAGTGTCTTCTGTACAAAACAGGGGAGTCGGTGGGGTCTCAAACCCCCCATGGGGAGTACAAAGTATCATAGTATTACAGGAGATAATACACTATAGATGTTGCTGTAAGCAGGTGGCAATACAAAAAATAATACCAGTCACTTATACTGCATCTTCATAAATTGACGAAAGTGTCGCTAATGTCTTTCTTCAGCGCGGCGCACCGGAAGAAAAAAGTCTCCTTCGATTCTCTGAACCCGGAGATTTAAATACAAGACAAAAAAATAAACAGCAAAATAAAGCAGCGTCTCGGCGACACGTTGGAGAGAGAAAAGGTCTTTGGCAACGTAGCGTTGGAGGAAGGATAGTGCCATTGACACACATTACATACGCGTGTAAGGAGCGTTTATTAATATTAACAAGCTGTCGGCTCGTTTTTAGTGTATTTTTAGTGTTTGAAGAGTTCTGTCGTCGTCGTCTTCTTCTTTTGTCTTTTATGTTCTGTCAAAACAAACTTCTGGATCTTTGTTAACCCGTAAAAGAACAGTTTGACATTTTGGCGAGGCTGGGAGACACGGTTAGCTTAGCTTAGCCCGAAGGCCGCGTTCCGTGAGGAGATGTGAGCTGAAAATACAATGTTAGCCACTGACAGCTACTGCTAGGCACTGTTAGCCACTGTAGGTCTGACTGATGTAAACAAACAGAGCATCATTACAGCTTTTTTACTGCTGACGCGCTGGGCAGCCATCTTGGATTCTGAGGTCGGCGGTGGAGCTTCAAAATATCAAACTGTTCCTTTAAGAATCGTGCGCGTTTGCTTTCTCTTTCTTCATCCTCTTGCGTCTTCATCTCCTCCGGGGGGTTCATGTATATTTTTCCTCAGTAATGTCCGTATCCCATCGACATTCCCATGCCGATCCCGAGCCCCAGGCCCAGGCTCTCCCTCAGCCCCCTCAGCTGCTCCTCCCCCAGCCGGGTCTTGTCCTCCAGCTGCCTCTGCTCCACCAGCAGGGCGGCCTTCATCTTCACAAAGTGGCTGCGAGGGGGAAAAAAAAAACATCAAAATTTAATGAGATGTACACAAAGCAGACGAGTGCAGGTCACACGGCTCTTAAACTGGGACAACGTTGTGCTTTTTAAAGTTCATTTTTACTCTTATTTTGTTAATTGAACTGTGTTTGGGGTTCTTTTTGAGCTCGCACAGATCTTCTGGCCCCCACAAGTGGTAGCTCTTCTACATCGCGGTGGTACCTGTAGTCCCGGTGGAGCTCGGGGGAGAGGCAGCGGGCCAGCACCCGGCTGACGGCCTGCTCTCGGCGGTCCACGTGGTCCTTCAGGTCCTGGGCCTCGGACAGCTGCCTCATGAGCTGATGCTTCTTCTCCTGCAGGGGGAGCTAGAGGAGGGACAGACGCGTTACATGTGGGTGACCCTCTCACCCTTCATGCTGCGCCAGGTGTTTTTAAACGATTTCCTTCGGCGCTCACCCTGTCGTGGAGCTCCGCGTCGGGGTGCAGCGTCTCCAGGGCGGCCTCCACCCTCAGCAGCCTGCTGGACAGCGACAGCAACAAGCTCACCACTTTGTCCAGGTCGCCGATGAACATGCGGAACTTGTCCACCTCGTTGGGTTTGCACACGGCCACCACCATGCTCTCCACCTGGATGGGAGGGGGGTATTGGGACTACGGTGAGACTGGTGCGGGGAGAGGTTCAGGACTCCACTGATCCTGGTTCCTGTCTCCTCACCTCCTCCCCCAGCTGTGCGTTGGCTCTGATGTCCTCCTGCAGTCCCCTCTGAGCCTCTCTCAGAACTCCCAGCTTCTTGCGGAGGCTCTCCATCAGCTGCTTCTGCACCACAGACGGAGGAATTGTTTAAAGAACAGAGCTTCCCCCCCCCCCAGGTGGTCCAAAGCTGGCGGTTCAGTGGCTGCAGTCACCTTGTAGGTCAGCTCGTCGTCCTCCTCCCTGTTGTTGTCGGTGAAGTCCTTCATCTGAGAGAGCAGCTGAGCTTTGGCGGCCGACGTGCTGTAGTAGGACGAACAGCTGGAGCTTGCACCGGACCGCCTAGGGAGGGGGGTGGACCGGAGGGGGGGGTTAGAGAGGTACGTAAATAAGAACAATGAATGAAATTGCCAACGAGTATGAGCAAAACATTCTCTGGAGCTCTGAAAAAGAGGCGGAGGGTAACTTAGCAACAAGAGATGGTCCGTGTGATTATCAGAGGTACGTCCCTCACCCGAGCCCCTCCCTCACCCGAGCCCCTCCCTCGTTACCTGTCCAAGCTGTCGGCGTTGTGCTCCGTGGTTCGGTAGGCCCCCCTCCAGCTCTCCCTCCCCGGCTCCCCCTCACAGCTCTGGGGGAAGAGCTCCTCCAGGCTCAGCCTCTCTGCTTCTCCGGCCCGGAGCTCCTCCTCCTCCTCCTCCTCCAGCTCCTCCTCCAGCCCCTCCCCCTCCAGCGAGCCCGGCGGCGAGGCCTCTGTGTCGATGTCCGTCTCCAGCACCGTCACCGGCAGCGCGAAGCAAGGCAGCTCGCTGGTGATCGGCCCGTCCTTCGCCGGCGGCCCGTCCTCGTGCTCCTGGAAGTCGTCGATGTCCGTCTCCATGGGGACGTCCAGGTCCGCGTCCAGGCTGTGGGCGGGGCTCGGACTAAGGGTCGCCTCCGACTCCGTCCCCGGTTCGGGGGTCTTTTGGGGCTCGCCGATGCTCTGGAAGCCCCCTGTAGCACGGAGCTGCCGCTGCTCGTGGTCCATGGAGAGGTAAGACTGGAGTAAGACGCCTCCGCTTGGGTCGCTATGAACTCTGGGGGACGCGGCTCTGTCCCACTCGGCTCCTGGTCTCACCTCCGGTTTCGCCGTCACCCTGTCCTGGACCCTCCCCTCGGATGAGCTGCAGAGAAACAAACTTGAGTGTGATTTTTTTACTGTCAGGTCTCCATCTTGGCAAAAAAACATAAAGCGTGATTAACACACGAGAACCACTGAAGAAGAAGTCAAGTGTGGCAGGTGGAGTAATTATGTATCAATCTCCCAGCTCACCTGCTCACGCTGATCTCTGCTGGTGGAGCGGGAGGCGGAGGAAGCCGGACCTCCACCCTCTCCTGCTGTTCGCCATACATGCCCTTCTGGTCCCTCTCTTTTGGGGGCGGAGCTACGGGCCTGAAGCTCCTCCTGGAGAACATGGGACTGGGCGGAGCAACGGTGAAAGCCACCTCCAGGGGTTGAGCTTGATTCTGATTGGACGAGGCGTGGCTGTAGTGTTGTTCCTGCATCAGTGGTGGATTCTGATTGGACGAGGCGTGGCTGTAGTGTTGTTCCTGCATCAGTGGTCGATTCTGATTGGACGAGGCGTGGCTAAAGTGTTGTTCCGGCATCTGTGCTTGCGTCCGATTGGACGAGACATCGCTAAACCGTTGTTCCTGCATCCGTGCTTGCATCTGATTGGACGAGGCGTGGCTGTAGTGTTGTTCCTGCATTAGTGGTGGATTCTGATTGGACGAGGCGTGGCTGTAGTGTTGTTCCTGCATCAGTGGTGGATTCTGATTGGACGAGGCGTGGCTGAAGTGTTGTTCCTGCATCAGTGGTGGATTCTGATTGGACGAGGCGTGGGGCAGTTCCCTGGTTCGGCTGCAGCTGCATCGCGGGCATCCCTCGGCCACTTCCCATCTCTCCGGCGGAAGGCTGTAGGACCTCAGTCGGGAAGTCTCGGGTGGAGGGACGCACGAGGAGGAGCGGGGGCGTGACTCTGCGGCGTCCATGGAGGGAGGGGTGGAGCCGGGCGGAGGAGAGGAGGCGAACAAGGCGTGGTGAGACGCACGCCGCCGGTGGAACTGCTCCCACTTCGGCGGCGGCGGTCTCGGCGGAGGCGGCGTCTTCTTTCTGTTCGCGCGGGCGGCTTCTACTCCCCCGACTCCGCCCACTCCTTCCTCCACCTCGCTCAGGGTCTGGCTGGTCGCCACGGGCACGGACGGCCAGCGGTGGCCGCCGCTGTCAAAACGGAGGTCGTTTTCAGACATGGCCCGCCCTCGCAGCGAGAGAGGCGCCGGAGGCGGAGCAGACGAGTGCGCGCTGCGATCGTCATCGGCCTGTCTGCGGCCCCGGGGACCCTGGTGGTGCTGATGATGGTGGTGCTCTGGGGGTCTGGACTCCCGCCTCCAGCTGGAGTCCCTGCGACGAGCAAACGAGATCAAAGGGACAATTTATTCTTCTTTTTGGGGTTTCGAGCGTTAATCTCATTACTAAAAATGAAGTTTAAAAATGTTTAATGGTTCCCAAACCTTTTCTGTCGAGCCCCCTTCGATGATCAAGGACGATTGAAGTTAGTGAGATTTGATCACATTGTGATACAACTGTAATATAGCGATAAAATTGACTATATTCTTTTTTAAAACCTAGTGGAAACTCCCGCCTCCTCTACACGCTAACACCACCCAACACGCACCCTCTTCCTCCGCCGGGGCTCAATCGGATGATTGCTCTGACATCATTATAGTCAAAACACAGCCGAGCGTGACTGAGGGGGATCCCCCCCCCCCCCCCGGTGCACAATGGGCCGACCCCACCTAAAGCCCCCGGAGACTCACTTAGTGGACAATCAGAGAAATGTGTCAGAGAGGAGAGCGGAAGGTCAATGAAGAAGAAGAAGAGAGGGAACTTGTCCCGGCCTTTCCGACGGTGCGTTTGCACTGAAGTGGCTCACCTCTCCGTCAGGCTGCACTTCCTGTTGAGCTTGGCCGTTTCCTGTTGCCGGGCGGGATGCATCTGTGGAAGACGTTAAAAGGCCGGTTAAAAATGGGTAAAAATGGAATGAGGGATGGAATAAATCAGTTTTCTGTTTCTGTGCATTCAGGGTGTTTTGTTCCAGTGAGGTGGTTCAGGACAATAAACACATAAGTCATAGTGAACAATAAGAACATTTTATGAAGAATAAAACACAATAGAACACTGAACTTGCATTCTTAGATGTTTTATTCTGTTTAAATGTAAGTGAACTCAGTTTGACTTTATGTGTAATTTGAGTGAACAAACAGGAAGAATTCAAATAGAAAAACGCGCTGATGAAACTTTCTCTCTTTGATGAAATGATTTACTTCTGGTTGCTCGGTGCTTCATGTGGTCAAGTTATTGTCTTATACTCACATTTATGCACAATAAAAACACCAAAAATCTAAATAGTCGTTCAGACAAATGCGTCAAATGAGGAGGTCGCCAACAGGTCAAAGGTCAACGCTTCAGACACTCACATTGTGGTCACAAGTTGACCCCCCGGGATCGGACTTAAAAACCCTACTGTTGTGATTATTATTGCTCATTATTTTATTTCTTTATGAATAGTTTGAATTCCTACGATCTGTTATTGTCTGAGCATTTATTCATATTACTTTTCACACTAATTGTTTCACTATTATCGATTTACTGATTTGTCGACTTATTCATCAGCTCCATTTGATGTGTTTACTCTCTTCTTCTCTCCCCGTTTTTTGATCCGTTTGACAAAGAGTCAGAACTCGATCGATTGATTGATCGTTAATCGATGGCTAACGAGAGGAACGGCACCCTCACCTCCGTCTGGGTGTAGCTCCTCGCCCTGTGACCCGGGTAGAGGGGCTGCTGGTCCTCGTGGAGGCGGGCCGGCGCGTTGACGGGGTGAAAGGCCGACCTCGGGGCTTCATCCCGGTGGAGGCCGGGGGGGGAGGCCGGGGGAGGCCGCGCGGCTTGTCGGGAGTCTTCGTTTCTTTCGGAAAAACCAGCGGCGTCCTCCCCTCCCTCCCCTCTTTTGAGACGCTCCCTCTCTCCTTCCCTCTCCCACTGCCTCAGCCTCTCCTCCCGCTCCCTCCCCCGCGCCGTCTCTGACTCCCCCTCGCGTTCCTCCCTCGGCCTCTCCACGCCGGTGCTCACTGACATCCTCCTGGCCTCCACGGTGTTTGGCTCGCTGTCCTGCTGCAGCCCCCCCTGGTAGGAGTACCTCCTCTGGGTGACCTCGCCCCCCCGCGCCTCCGGGTGATGGAGGGGCTTCCTCTGCCTGCGACCCGACGGGTTCGACGCGCCTTTGCTCGTCTCCTCGAAGAACTTCATCCTATCCGCGAAGGGGAGGATGTCGGACTCCTCCGCCCGAGGAGCGAAGGAGCGGCCGCACGAGGGGGCGGAGGCGCCGCGCCGCGACCCCGGGACCCCCGACGCCGCCGCCGCCCCCCCGGCCGAGGCTCCGCACCGCCGCTCCGGTTCCGGTTGGAGTTTGTGCTCGGGGGTCCAGCGCCAGCGGCGGGCTTTCCCCGCGGGCGCCGGTTCCTCCACGACGCGGACGCCGACGCCGAAGTCGGGCAGCCCCGGGTCCAGGATCTGGACGGACCTGCAGGGGGCGGGGTTTGGAGCGCGGGTCGGCGCCCAGGTCCGCGAGACGTCCTCGTTGGAGTCCCTCCAGGTCCTCGCCGTCTCGGGGTCCTGTGCTCGGTCGGGGGGGCCGGCAGGTGAGGCGAATGCAATCGGGGCGCTCCTCTGCCGGGGAGGCGGTTTAAGCTCCGCCCCCTCCTCGCTGAGGTCCGGACCCTCCTCCTCCTGGACGGTTTCCCCGCTGCAGAGCAGCCCCCCAGGCCCCCGGCTCCTCTGAAGCTGGGCCTTCTTCCTCTGGATCTCGTTGCGCAGGTTGGTGGCGAACCGCTCGCCGCGACGGCGGTTTCGCCGCTGGCTCTTGGACGCGGCCGACTTCCTCATGTCCGCCTCGCCGGCCGCCGCCTCCTCCCTTTTGACGCCTTTATCCGACTCCGCGTGCTCCCCCAGTAACGTGTCCACGCTGGCGGCAGCGCGCAGAGGCTGAAAGTCCCTCTGCAGAATCTGCTCGGAGCTCGCCGTCCCCTGGGCGGAGGGTGCAGCGGCGTCCCCGGGGACGCTCACGGAGCGGCCCCGCGGGTGGTGGTGCCCGCCGCCCACACCCGTCCCCTGATCCCCAGATCCCGGGGTCGCGCAGCGGCCGCCCCCCCCCCACTGCCTTGAAGGCGCGTGGACGGGGTCGTGAGAAGCATCCCGGTCTCCGCGAGGAGACGGAGGAGACCACGTGGAGACATCGGAGGGAGAGACGTCGCTTCTACCTCGCAACGCCGCGAGTTGATCGGCCGCGGGCTGTTCGGGGGGGGCGTGCGCCACGCGAGACTCCTCTCCAGGCCCGACGGAGGATTCTGTCGGCGAGGAGCTCGGCCGAGGGGGCGCGGCGGGGATGTGACCCGAGGCCGCGGCTGAGACGAAGTCTTTATCAGCGCGAGCGTCGCAGCCGGCGCGTCTTCGGACGCGCTGCGAGTCTTTCAGAGTCCCGCCTTTGACGCCGTCCTCTGGTGCGGAAAAGCCATTCAGCATCCCTGATTCAGCATCCGGGGACGACTTGTTTTCCTCAAAGTAAGAAGAAACGCCGGCGATTTCAACCGGCGCCGAGACGCATCGCTTGCTGGCGCCGTGTGGCCGAGCCCGGGTCGCCCTGAAGCTGTCCGTCCTGGTCGGAGGCAGAGGAGGGTTCATCTTCCTCCCCGTCTGGAAGTCCCCTCCCTCGTAGCAGCAGGACGAAGGCCTCTCCTTCACCTGGGCGGTCCTCGCTCTGGGCCTGGTCAGGGACCTGGACTTGGGCGAGACAAGCTGCGCCTGGTCCGGGGCCTCGGCGGCCGGAGTCGAGGCGTCGCCGGCGGCGAGGTTGTCCATGGAGCAGGCGTCGCCGGGCCGCAGCGGCGCGGCGGTGTAGTCGGAGGCGTTGGAGCTGGCGGAGAAGGAGCTGTAGGCCGAGTCCCGCTTGTTGTGGAAGAGGGCGGGGTCGCCGGGGGAGCTCCGCGCGGCGGGCGGCGGCGCGTCCAGGCTCTCCATGGAGCCCAGGGAGCTGCTTCGGTCGGTGGAGGAGTACGGTCGCGACAGCTGACCCCACGGCAAGGACAAGTCACTGCGAAGACAAGGAGGACAAAGCAGGTCAGACCTTCAGACGAGAGAAGCAAGCGACCTTGGAGCTGCGCGGCTTCTCTGCTCTCGATCAGCCACGAAGATCAGTGGCTTGAGTCTCTGAAGGCGAAGAGGGATTTCCTCCCCATCAGATTCAAACTGCCCGGAGACAATCTGTCCACGTCGTCCCTGCGATTCGTCTCTTCCTTCAACACAATAAACGCAGATTCAATCTGAAACCGCATTTTTGAAAACCTCTTTAAATGGATAAAAATTGGTGGGATACAGAAGGTTCCGTTAAGCTCTGCATCGGCGCTTTAGTCCGAACCAACCGGCGTTTGGTTTGCGGAGCCCAGGATCACAAACAGCGTCCAGAGTGCTCTGCAACCCGGAGTCCAATGAGCCACGACTCGCCTCGCCCATCAGCACAACGTTGTTGGGAGCCTGTTCCACCTCAATCAAATCAACGATCTGCTCGCGTAGTGAAATCTCTGCCCTGCAGTGTCTGAGAAGGTTCTTAGACGCACTCACATTGGGACTCGAGGTGAACAAAATCCATGACATTGACCCGAGAGCAGGCGAGTGCGCCTGCATGTTACGGCTCAATGAACGATCTATATCAATATATGATTAAAGCTGCATCCTCTCTGCTGGCCAGCAGGGGGCGACTCCTCTGCTCCCATAGACGTCTATGAGAGGACGACTCTACTTCTCTCTTGATTCATTCCCTCAGTAAACACTTGACGGTTTATGGTCTCAGCCTCTAGTTTGAAGTTGTCCTCAACGCAGCATGATGTCTCTTTAGTAGATTAGGGTCCATTTAGGGTCAAACAGACCATAAAGCAGGAACAGCTCTGAGGCGGGGCTCATTGCGATTGTCAGAGCTCCATAAAAAGCTCGACACTATTTAGCGGTAATAATATGATGCTAATTTGTTAGGGGAATTGCACCCGTGAAGCCAAAGCCAGTCCGAGGCCCGGTGCCAAAATGTACACAAACATCAAGATCCCATTATTTGACATTGTGCCGTCATAAAGCTTCTGCGCACAGAGCGCGTGTGAACCGTCCTGCAATGGGAACGCGTGAAATAAAGTACAGCAGCGAGTTAAACGAGCCGCTTTCTTCATGTTCTATTGGTGCAGAAATGAATGGAAAACAACGGCTGCCCAGGAGACGGTTTGAGGAACACCTTCAGACGCACTGAAGCCGTGCAGCCACACAACTTGGTTCCATTATCTGCGTGAGAAAACGCTCCCGGGAGGAAGTGAGCGACGGATGACAAAGGAGAGGCGGCTGTATGGATTTGACCCGGCTGACGGCGAGAGGAAGCGAGGAAATGAGACGGGAGCCGGGCGGGAAATGACTGTCCGCTCCCGTCCAATCAGACGGCCTGGTGGAAACACGCGAGCGAGAAAAGAACGGCACGCAAAATACACGACGAGGCACAAGATGCGTTTTATCAGCTCAGAAGAGCTCAAAACCTGGAGTGTGTCTTTGGAAACGCACACACACACACACACACACACACACACACACAGGACAAAATGTCCTTCACACAAACACAGCTCACTGAGCGTCTTCCTCTCTTTGTCCACATGTTCTGGGAGTCACATGCCATTGTCCTGAGTTATGCCGGGAGCTGCCTCCTCATCAGATGGTGTGTGCGTGTGTTGTTGTGCAGGACAAACTGTGGGAACTCACACACACACGCACACACACAGACACACACGCTGCTATCTAACCCACATGGGACTGTTGCGTCTAATAGAGGCACATTCTGTCACTGCGTCTTATCGGGGGCGCAGGGCGCTGACGTACTGCGCCATCAAACTGACAACGAGTGGTTTTATTGCGGGTCCACGCGCACGCACACACACACACACACACACACACACACACACACACACACACACACACGCACACACGCCGACTTCCTCTTCCCTCTTTTAAGGGATTACAGTTTGGCTCCGTGAGGTCAGGCTGGAACACAAAGAGCGCCGCAGCTTCCATGTAACCGACGCAACAATCGCTTCTTTGTGGTGTGAAAATATCCGCGGTTACGTTTGCAGCGGAAGCGGTTTGGATATTTTACTTATTATATTTAAATGATATTCTGCTTTCTTTTGGGTTTCGTTTGTCTAAAGCACTTTGTGAAGAAACGCTGCTGCGGCCTCGTTTGGTCCTCCAGCCCGTCGGGACGCCATGCTGTAACGCCAGATGGAGCAGGGGACCCCCCCCCCCCGTTTGGTCCGCCAATCTTTTACCTCGGAGCTCCGCCCGCTTTAGACGTGAGCATGAACGGATCCGATTGGCTGGTGGCTGTGCTGTCGTATCAGCTGTCGAGAGCTGCTGTGGGACTGAAATGTATCCGCTTGCTACAATATTTGGATTCATGTTAATGTGTATTTAAATAAATACAATTCTGAAGACATTTAAATTTGTGGGAAAAAGATTTGCGACCCCCCCCCCCCCCTGCAGCACCTCCGCGGACCCCCAGTTGAACACATCTCAAGACCAAAGCCGTCGTAACAAAATGTACATTTTAAAAAAAGGGGAAATATTAGGAAAATTCCACTTTTGTTTGTGCTTCTTACTTTGTTCTGGTCCGCGTACCAGAAACGTCACGCTCGAGTGACTGAGAATGAGCTTCCTCATCATTCTCTCGTCACAATGTAATGGGAACATTAGCATTAGCATTAGCATTGAAAGGAACAGGCACTCAAAAGAGGTCGCTCTGTGGGGGGGCTGTTGTTTCAGACGGGGGGGAAAGGGGCTGTTTGAAATGATCCTTGTGGTATTTTGACCAACGTACGTTACAGACAGAAGTCGCCACTAATCTCCCTAAATAAAAAACACCCACCTGGTCTGATTGGCCAGAAGTAGACCCCACCCCCCCCCCCCCACTGTGAACCTCTGACAGCGGGAATAAGGACCCTCGAGCGTCCAATGAGCTTCAAGTATACATGCTTAAACATTTAAAGATGTGGCCTTCAAGTGATCAGAATATCCGCTGCTCACCTGTTGTCTGCTGCGTGCCAGGGTAGTGGGTACGAGCCGGGGTGGAGCTGCATGGCAGTCAGAGGGGGGGGAGGAGGGGGGAGGGGAGGGGAGTCGTCGGCGGCGGGGAGGCAGGGAGGAGGGGACTGAGGAGGAGGAGGAGGAGGAGGAGGGAGGGGGAGCGGCGGCTCCGACAGCTTCGCCAGGTGCCAGGAGTGAGGCCTGAGGACGGGAACGCTGCGCCTGTGAGGGGAGGGGGGGGGGGGACACACGTCAATCACAGGAAGCCCCGCCCTAAAGCGCCATCACTCAATGAGCAGCGTGCTGTGTTGAGATAAACGCCCCAGATGAAAGCGCCCATTTAAAAGCTAAATATATTATAACTTAGTTTTGCCCCCAAATAAACAGCTGCTGCTGTGATTTCCTGCACGGACCCCTGCGGTCTAATTACATCCAGTAAGCGCGTTAGATAATGATGTCATCGCCTCTCCACGTCACCGCTTCCGTTTCGCATCCTCCTCCTGCTCAACGAAACATTTGTTTGTCTTAGTCTAAAACACGATGATTCATTATGCTCAGTTGCCATCACAGTAGCAGTCACACCCCCCCACCCCCCCTCTCTCCCCCCCCCCCGCGTGGCCTCCTGCTGGGCCGCTATTAAAAGCTCATCCAGCGCGTACGGCGAGTCCCCCAGACCGACCGCCAGACATTCCAGCGCGATATTCACTAATTCCCCCGTACAGACTTCCCCATGTGTCGGCCAGATTCACTCCGGCCCCCCCGCAGACGACACACACACACACACACACACACACACACACACACACACACACACGCGGTCTGAGACGTAACGGAACATCTGTTCCCACAGATTGCATGAAGATCTGGGGCTCGAATAGATTGATCAACACGAGTCTTACTTCAAACTGAGGTTGCGTGTCTGTTGGGGGGGGGGGGGTGGAATGCGGACCCCGGCGAGGGGAAAAGGAAAAGCACCATTTGTGAGTATTATTGTTTATGATAAACGCGTCCAAAACAAACAGCACTTTCCTTCAGACGGATTTCCATCCGAGCGTTGGGCTCCTTCAACGATCCCCTGAGAAAGTTTATATAGTGTTTCTTTTTGTGCGTCATAGCCACTGTGTGTGTGTGTGTGTGTGTGTGTGTGTGTGTGTGTGTGAGAACTGCCCGGCCTGCACCACACAAAATAACACCATCGACCCCCGAAGAGTTCAGCTTCCAGAGATTGATGGTCGTGAAGATGAAAAACAAACCGAGGGACAGAGTTGGATGGAGATGTCGATGCTTCCGAATAGCTGCACGCGCACACAAACAGCGCCATGAGCACGTTGTGTCTCCGCTGTGTGCGTTTTAAAGTGAGGAATTGACCAAGTGAACACAAAGACAAACCGCTGATTTCCAGTGACGGGACGACATGAAACACGAGATGAGGATCTGCTGGAACGTCCCGCTTAATGGTCAGAAACTGGAACAGCTGACTGAAACCGCAAAGGTCAGACGCACAAAATGCACACACACACACACACACACACACACACACACGACCATCAGCAGACAAAAAGACATGGACTCTCTGATGAGGACACAAACTGAGCAGAGGAGACATACTCAAAGATCATAAAAGAGTACAGACACATCATGTCCCCCCCCCCCCCCACTCTGGACCCCCCAGGGAGGATAATAGAGGGCGACTGTTGGCCCGGAACCACCGATCGATCAATGGAAAGAGCCCATTGACAAGATGAGATCTTTAACCCCTCCAACCTACCGGACTGTGGAGCGCGCTGTCAAACTGATCCCGGGTCAGGTCCGGAGCATCTCGACCCACCCCCCCCCACCCCCGACTCCCCCCGACTCCCCCCCCACACGCCCCCGGTTCAGGTTCGGTGAGCGAGCCGCGCCGCGGCTCTCGGCCTTCTTCTTCGTGGGTTTCTGGTGAGGAGATCAGGTCCTTGGTGGCAGAAGGAGTCCGACGGAGTGCGGCAGGCGATGCTGGCGTCCCCGCTCCCTCCTTCTCCTTTCTCCCTCCTTCTCCTTTCTCCCTCCTCCCTCGCTGGAAGACAAAACACGGCTATACCCCCCCCCCCCCCCCGGCTCTCTCTCTCTCTCCCGTCTCTCCCTGCCTCTCTCGCCCCCCCTCAGGCAGGATGTGTGACTCAGGGAGAGAGGAAGCATTGCAGGGAGCAGATAAAGTGGTGGACGGCTGCTAAAATAATACCCA
>NC_135694.1:1596951-1600770 GCF_964276395.1 Gasterosteus aculeatus | reverse complement strand
GGAGGGAGGAGGGGCTTTTTTCTTTTCCCGGTTTGGCCGAGAGACGAGAAAAAACAAAAAAAAGATGTGGTGACAGACGAGGAATGTGAGGGATGATGGAGAAGAGGAGAGGCTGAGGAAGGACTATAAGCACACAGGGAGGGGTCAACCGGAGGGGGGGGGGGGGGGTCCTTTGAGCAGGCGGGAATGTCATCAGTGTAACATCACACACCCCCCCCCCCCCCCCCCCCCCCCCCCCCCCCCGACTGACTGACTTATTGGGTTCTATTAGCAATTAAAAATGAGAGATTCCTGCGAATCTGACCTGGGAATTCTGGACGCAGAAGGCCGAGTCGACTGGAACTTTCTTTACTGCACACACATCATATACACATGTACACATACATATATATATATGCACACACACACATGATATACATGTATATCATATACATATGATATACATATACATGTATGATATACATATACATGTATATGTATATCATGTGTGTGCAGTAAGGGAAGTCCCAGTGGCCCCAACCTGACCAGAGTCTTGCACAGCAAGCGCGGTGAACTCTGCTCAAGTTTAACACTTCAAAGGGTTTCCTGGAGACTGTGTGTGTGTGTGTGTGTGTGTGTGTGTGTGTGTGTGTGTGTGTGTGTGTGTGTGTGTGTGTGTGTGTGTGTGTGTTACGCATGCATGGGAGCAGATTCCTCACATTCCCAGTCTTCCCCTCCAAAAGGGCGAAGGGTTAATTATGCTCCAAATCCGAAACAATCTCACCTCCTCCATCGGCCCCGCTGTGCTCGCCCGCAATCAGGAACTGTTTGTTTGCTTTTTGTTTGTTTGCTTTTTGTGTGTGTGTGTGTGTGTGTGTGTGTGTGTGTGTGTGTGTGTGTGCATGCTTTATGGGTCTTAATCACCCTTGATTATGGATTTATCGTTGACACACTTGCAGACATGCATTTACTTAGAAGCACACATACACACACACGCAGACACACACACACACACACACACACACACACACACACACAGCAGGTAATCAATACAGTGGGACCAGCCTCATACCAGAGGTCGATGGCAGGAAGGGTGAAGTCTGCTCCAGCATCTGCAGCACAATGCGCTGTTTGTGTGTGTGTGTGTGTGTGTGTGTGTGTGTGTCGTGCCCACATACATTGGACTTCATCCAGCTGTGTAGAACATCGTCCTAGATGTAAAGTAGATGCTGTTGTGCAAGTGAAGACGAGGCGTGAATGGATGCTTCCTAAAGTTGAGACACACTCAGTGTTTAATATCTGAAGCAGTTGAAGTGTCGTTGGAATAAAATAAACTGACACCTAATAATCAATAACGTCTGAGTCGGAGTCATGACACTTCATCACATGGTTCCTCTTCCATAACGCACAAGCATATTCTTAACGTGTGTGTGTGTGTGTCCAACTCGGCCTCTAAAGCCTAGTTTATGCTTCCGCGTTTTCAGAGAGACACACAAGGACACGCAAGTGTCTTTTCACCCCTCCTTGCGCGCTTGTGTGCGTCGACCCATTTTTCTAGACTAGAAGCATGCGCCAGCCGTAGGGGTGTGTGTGCGCGTGCATGTGCATGTTGTGTGTGTGTGTGTGTGTGTGTGTGTGGGCCAGTGTCGTGTATCACAAAGTCTCAGTTTAATGGCCAGTTAATAAAAACCGGGCCGGAGGGGAGACAGATAAACCGTAGGAGACCACGCGTAGAGGACAGACAACATCTCACACACACACACACACACACACACACACACACAGCGTCCACCCCCCCTCGTTGTCTTCTTCCTCACTAAAACATTCTTCTGTTCCATAATAGATAACTTGGCTAATGGGACCCAGGGTAGTGTACCTGTGTGTGTGTGTGTGTGTGTGTGTGTGTGTGTGTGTGTGAG
Source organism: Gasterosteus aculeatus (assembly GCF_964276395.1). NCBI lineage: Eukaryota > Metazoa > Chordata > Actinopteri > Perciformes > Gasterosteidae > Gasterosteus > Gasterosteus aculeatus. Next base: position 1,598,872 of record NC_135694.1, on the reverse strand, counting down.
AAGTCTTGAGGAATGCAAGGAATGCGTATTGTTCCATTTGGGAAGCGGTGATGGGGGGGACGGGGGGACGGGGGGGCAGACGATTGTGTTTCATGGTTCTTGGCACCGCAGACCTCGGTCTCCTGAGACCCTGAAGTACAAAAATCTCAACAACGGGATGCGTGTGTGTGTGTGTGTGTGTGTGTGTGTGTGTGTGTGTACATTTTGCACATCAATCTGTCTGCGGTAAAACTCCCAAACAACCCTATGAATGTGTGTGTGTGTGTGTGTGTGTGTCCTTGTGTCTGAAGCAAGTGGAGAACAGCGGCTCTTCCAGGACGCACATCCACAGGTGGGTTTTCTTCTCTTTACTTTTAAAGTTTATTAGTGAAATATTTGTTTTACAAGGTATGATAAAAATCTCAATACATTACAAGCAACAGCCGAGCGAGAAAAGTCATTCTGTCAGCGTATTTATTTCCAACTGAAAACTCTGATTTGAAATAACACATAACGTCTTCAGTGTGTGAAATCAAACCTTGTTAAATGAAAATGAGCAGAAGGGAAAAAAGGAAAAAGTATTTTTAAAACACATCGACATAAAGTGGAAATACTTCCTTAAAATTCGTCACTCCCCTCTAATGTTTCATGAATAATGTTTGTCAAAACACCTCAAAAATATGATTTGGCCCTAAAGCCCTAAAGCCCCCCCCTCCCCCCCTCCAGATTTCTGTTTGGATTTTCTTTTAACTTGAGAACGATTTCCTGTGTTTTTGTTACAGTTTGTAGACGGTGAACAGCTGCACGTTTTCATAGGTCAATAGGTTCTATTTAGCAAAAAGGAGACTAAATACGCAATTAACACAACATGCAACAACAATAACACAAACCTCCACGCCTGAAGAGACGAACAACAACTCGCAGGACGCAACTTCCCACACAGACTTCACCAACACATTAAAAGTCCAAGCTGGACAGGAAGTAGAAATGAACAGGAAATGATGCTAAAGGTGAGGAATGTCCTCCGGCCTCTTCCATGGCTGCTCACACACACACACACACACACACACACACACACACACACAGATCCAACTGTACAGTGTGTGTGTAACAAAAGGTCGGTGAAAACAGGAAGTAGTATAGAGGAAACATTTCCAGGTCGCGCTAACTAAACATCCCTAAACATTCTTCCACAAATGTATCGAAAAAACAAAAACATTTTCAAAAGTAAAAAAGAAGTCACTGAAAAAGAAGTTGAAAGGTCACACGCCTATCGAAATGTTCATGGGAACAAAGTTGCTCCAGTAAAATTCGGTGTAAAGAAAAGCTAATGACCAGTAGAAATAAAATGGGAGGTGCAGGACGGTCAGAGCGGCGGCCATTTTTTATGAGTCAAACTCATTCCGTTTGTTTTGGAACGCGGGCCAGACCATTAAAACCATAGGGAGGGGTGGCGTTAACGACCGACGGGGGTGGGAGGTATTTTTTAAAAACATTTTATGACCTAATATTTTATGACTTTTTTTCATTGACATTTTTCAACCATGCATCTTTTTTTGAAAACATTTTTGACCAAATATTTTTTTACCTTTTTTCTATTTTTTTCCATGACATTTTAAAACTCAACATAGTTGAATAACAGTTATTTATTCAAAATGTTTTTGATCTACATTTTTCACTATTTGACCTAATTTCCTAATTTTTTACTTTTTTTCCCGTGACATTTCTTGACCCAACATATTTGAAATGTATCCTTATATTTTTTTAAACCATATTTCTTACATCTTCTGCCAAAATATTTTTTTATTCATTTATAGAGCTTTAACAAAGCATACAATGACAAATCGAGACTGTGAAACGTGAGTATTTGTTACTTTTTTATTAGACTCCACCTCAAACTCCGTCAACATGGAACGGATCACAATTGATTTCATAAGGGAAA
>NC_135694.1:1546951-1591951 GCF_964276395.1 Gasterosteus aculeatus | reverse complement strand
GGGGAAGAGTGGAGAGGAGAGGAAAGGAGAGAAGGAAGGGGAAGAGAGGAGAGGGGAGGGGAGAAGGAGGAGGAAGGGGAAGAGAGGAGAGGAAAGGAGAGACGGAGGAGGAAGGGGAAGAGAGGAGAGGAAAGGAGAGAAGGAGAAGGAAGGGGAAGAGTGGAGAGGAGAGGAAAGGAGAGAAGGAAGGGGAAGAGAGGAGAGGGGAGGGGAGAAGGAGGAGGAAGGGGAAGAGAGGAGAGGAAAGGAGAGAAGGAGAAGGAAGGGGAAGAGAGGAAAGGAGAGAAGGAGAAGGAAGGGGAAGAGAGGAGAGGAAAGGAGAGACGGAGGAGGAAGGGGAAGAGAGGAGAGGAAAGGAGAATGGGGGGAAGGCAAAAGAGAGGGGAGAAGATTAAAAGACAAAATAGGTTAAAGAAATGAAATAAAGGGAAAATAAGAGGAAAGGTGGAAGGAAATGGGAACGTGGGGAGGAACGGAATAGTGAGGTGACTTATTTTAAAGTCTTGAGTTTGGAGCAGGAAACCACAGAAACCTCCTGGCTCAGGCACATGGAACAACCCCCCCCCCCCCCCCCCCCCCCCAGGTTAACACTGAGCATTCAGACCAGCTCTCCACATGTTTACATCAGTCATGTTACACGCTAGCTTTGTGTTCAATCTATAGCAATTAAATCATTTTTATCGTGTTTTATTTAATGTTAAATGACATTATTTTTCATTTAATTGTATTTTATTGTCTCACATCAAGACCTCGGGCTTATTAAGGGGCTACAATAAATGATTATGTTGTAACATAATAATTTCTCAATGAATGCTGGGAGTTAAAAGTCACGGAGAGTAAGAAAGAGAAACGCGATGAAAGAAGACAACAGATGTCAGTGCCCCGCCCACGGCACTTGATTGACAGGTGATCTGCAGTGAATCTACACCAAAGATGTGCTCACCACCTTAAGCCCCAGTAAAACCATTAAAGTCCCACTTTAATCTGGGAAAACAAGTCCCTCATTACTGACGGCCACATCAAAGCCCTGCTACCCACAATGCTCAGCGAGAGGGGCGCAGCAGGCACGCAAACCCCCCCCCCCCAACGCCGCAAAGACACAGTCAGACCCGTAACCCTCAGACCTCCGTCCGTCCAACCGGTGATCATACACACGACACGCACAAACACACACACACTCTCATGTTGCTCACATCTTATTTTGGTCATTTTTAATTTGTCTTTCTTACTTAAATTTGTGTGAATTCTCGTTACAAAGTGTTTGGAATCCCACATCGGAAAAGTGTCTAGTTGGCTTCATTTTTCCTAAACAAAGCTTGTGTTGTTCCTCTCGTAGCGGCGCGGCGCTGCTCGCCGTCATGTGTTGCTTTTTCTGCATTTTCATGATTAAGAGTTAGCAGTGTAAAGTCAGCATGACCACCCCCGCCCCCCCCCCCGGCCCCCCGATAACAGGAACATACAGGAAGCCCCGGGTACTTTCCTTCAAGGCAAACATGACATCGCCATCTTGGGTCGGACAGTCCGTCAAGACATTATTTCACACTTCTATGGTTCAGTTGGTGGGACGTGTGCGGCAGTTCAAATATATACCACACACACACACACACACTCTGGCGGTGTGTTCCTGGTGGAGTATGGAAGCCATTAGCTCACAAGCGGCAACAACAGCAAAGGTTAAAGGTCAGCAGGCCGGTGACGAGCCGCGTTGATCCATCAATGTCGTGTGTGTGTGTGTGTGTGTTATCCTCATAATCACATGCGCACACACTTAAATCAGGGCGAAACATTAACCTTTAACGTGGACTGAACGAGACGCGAAGGAGGACTTTGCGCTTCACGTTCTGTCCGGTCAAAGCTTTTAAAATCAGTGTTTTTCTTCTTTTCTTTCTTTCAAGTTGTTTTATGAGTGTGACGGATCAGAGATCAGATTCATTCTAACGGACCATTGGGGGCGCTAGAGAGCAGTTCCTCCTTCATTCACTGATATCTAACGGACCACTGGGGGCGCTAGAGAGCAGTTCCTCCTTCATTCACTGATATCTAACGGACCACTGGGGGCGCTAGAGAGCAGTTCCTCCTTCATTCACTGATCTCTAACGGACCACTGGGGGCGCTAGAGAGCAGTTGCTCCTTCATTCACTGATCTCTAACGGACCACTGGGGGCGCTAGAGAGCAGTTGCTCCTTCATTCACTGATCTCTAACGGACCACTGGGGGCGCTAGAGAGAAGTTGCTCCTTCATTCACTGATCTCTAACGGACCACTGGGGGCGCTAGAGAGCAGTTGCTCCTTCATTCACTGATCTCTAACGGACCACTGGGGGCGCTAGAGAGCAGTTCCTCCTTCATTCACTGATATCTAACGGACCACTGGGGGCGCTAGAGAGCAGTTCCTCCTTCATTCACTGATCTCTAACAGACCACTGGGGGCGCTAGAGAGCAGCACAAAGAGACCCGCCTGTGACCTTCTGGACCACAGACTCTCCTCCACCCTCCACGCCATGATTCTGTGGTTCCTTGTGGGTCACGGCTGCGTCACAATAAACATCACGCAAACGTGGACGCACAGAAAAAAACCCCAAACCCCCCCAGTGACGGTCTCGCTCAGTCTGACATAAGAGTGTGGAAACTGCTTCAAATGGAAAATGTAGCCGAGAGGAGTTGCGATTAAAGGAGAAGTCCGCAGACGTCGTTTCGGAATCTCACTTAGTTACGTACGAAATGTCTCATTTGGTCCAAAAACAACACAAAAGAACCTGTTGACTTTGATAGAAAACCAAAAAGACAACAGTAAATCTGCATATTTGAGAGGCTGAAAACAGCATTGTGTGAAACATGAAACACAAAACTCAAATTCGTGACCATCCAACGAGGTGCCGATTAAACGTCTCTGTAATGAACGTCTCGTTTTAACTGGGTGTTTCATCCAGGTGTTTCCACATGTGTTAATGGGATGTCGTAGTTTAGTTTTCTAAGGCGCTGGAGAGAGAGAGAGTTTCCGTGTTCACGCTCACATTACGCCTGCTGGAAGCTTTCGTTCTGCTCCTCGCCGCCTCCTTCGAGCGCACAGCGCCGAAATCAAGCTCCAACTTTTATTTTGCAAATCAGCAGAACACAATCCTGACCGGGGCACGCGGGGGGTGTGTGTGTGTGTGTGTAGGGGGTCCTAAAAATACACTACATGCACATCAGGATGCATCGTGGGTGTAATCTGAGAGAAAAGGACAACACGGCGGTGTGTGTGTGTGTGTGTGTGTGCGTGTTCCCCCCACTGAGAGGGTAAAATGCGTCGGACAAAAACAATAACAACTGCAGCGGCCTCAGGTCAGGACACACACACACGCACACACACACACACACACACACACAATGCAACTAGGACACACGTCTCCCATGTACCTTGAATATCTTTTCCCACTTTCTCCATGACTCACACACACACACACACACACAGTCCTTTGATAACAGTGCAGTGTGTGTTTGATGGTTACTGTACTGATTCACCTACGCAAAGAGAGGCCGTTATTTTGGTGTGTGTGTGTTTGTGTGTGTGCGCCTGCAGACGTAGCCTAAAAGAAACAGCTAGCAGCTCTGCAGATCAGAGATAGACACATTCCAGCCACACCCTGACACACACACACACACACACACACACACACACACACACAGGCACAGGCACACGCTGTAGTTCAAGCCCGTTAGATAAGAAGACCAGATTCTTGCAAACAGAAAATGGATTTTCAGGAGTCAAAAACTTGGGGGGAATGCTGCAATATTCTAAAATGAAACAACACACAATTTTACACCGAATGCACAAAGTGAAGGAAATACGAAACTAAATGCTACACCGACGACAGCAATTCCTTGTCGTGCGAGGTCTTATAGACCAAACAATAGATAACTGAAGGAAATCTTTTAACAGGAACGTCTCAGAGAGCCTTCAGAAGATCCACAAGCTGCAACGCTCACACGTGAGGAGATGGAACCGGCCGCATCAATGCTCAATCTCCTCGTCCATAAGCTCAACGTGGTGGGGTGGAAACAGGAATTCTCCCTGTGTCTCATCAATATGCTCTATTGTGCTCCACTACGCTGCTGCAGGACAGATGTTTTGGGTTAGTAAGGACAAAGGAAAGCAAGTCGGGGCGCACACACACACACACACACAGTAGAGACAATAGCATCTCTATCTGATGGCATACTCACCGACCCCCTGCAGAGCAGATTGCTACTGGAGGCTACCTTTACTGGAATGTAGGCACACACACACGCAAACACACACACACACACACACACACACGGGTGTTTACCAACCCAGGACATTCAGTCGCCTACCTTTGACCACACGGCAAATCATTCTTTTCAGAAAAATCTGAGTATCGTCTCCATCTTTGTTGCCTCTATTTTTTGGGGGTGGGGGGGCGGGGGGGGAATCCCAGACCACGTTTCCAAACATCTGCTGGAATGCCCCGAAGAGAAGAGGAAGAAAAAGAAGAAGAAACAGCCCTTTCAGCCCCAAACACAGAACAGGAGACTCGTCCACAACATCCTTCCAGGAGCAGTTTGAGTTCAGTTTATGGAGGTTTTAAGTAAAAACTGCGTCACAGCGCGTAACAGTGTGTCACAGCGCGTAACAGTGTGTCACAGCGCGTAACAGTGGGTCACAGCGCGTTACAGCGCGTCACAGTGTGTCACAGCGCGTAACAGCGCGTCACAGTGTGTCACAGCGCGTAACAGCGCGTCACAGTGTGTAACAGTGGGTCACAGTGTGTCACAGCGCGTAACAGCGGGTCACAGTGTGTCACAGCGCGTAACAGCGCGTCACAGTGTGTCACAGCGCGTAACAGCGCGTCACAGTGTGTCACAGCGCGTAACAGCGGGTCACAGCGCGTCACAGCGCGTCACAGTGTGTCACAGTGTGTCACAGCGCGTCACAGTGTGTCACAGTGTGTCACAGCGCGTCACAGTGTGTCACAGCGCGTCACAGCGCGTCACAGCGCGTCACAGTGTGTCACAGCGCGTCACAGTGTGTCACAGCGCGTAACAGTGCGTCACAGTGTGTCACAGCGCGTAACAGTCAGTAACAGCGTGTCACAACAGTGGGTAACAGCGTGTCACAGCGCGTAACAGTCGGTAACAGCGTGTCACAACAGTCGGTAACAGCGTGTCACAGCGCGTAACAGTCGGTAACAGCGCGTCACAGCGCGTCACAGTGGGTAACAGCGTGTCACAGCGCGTAACAGCGTGTCACAGCGCGTAAGCCTACCCTATGGTTGAATGAACTTATTGTACGTCGCTTTGGATAAAAGCGTCAGCTAAATGAAATGTAATGTAAATGTAATGTAACAATCGGTACCAGCGTGTCACAGCATTTAACCGGCTGATAGGGACGACTCGTCGAGCAGATTAAACCTTTGATCCGATCAGTTGATCAAGTGGCTGCAGATAACAAGTATTCACGTTGGATGATTGTTTGTATGAACACATGAACACACACACACACACACACACACACACACACACAGAGTGGTACTTTGTTATGCTGCTGGAGGAATGTTGACCAAATGGCTTATATCCTTCTTCTGTCTCAGACTCCCTTCCCCCCTTCCAGCAGCCAATACAACCCCCCCCGCACACACGCACACACGCACACGCACACACACACACACACACACACACACACACACACACACACACACGGCAACTGGCATTTTCATGCACTCAACGTCTCATGCACATGTTTCACCACCAGCAGACTCACATTAACACTTCAACAGTAATCAGAAAGCGGGAATGAATCAGCTTCAGGATTTGATTCATTGTTCATGAAATCGAGGTACATGCAGGTACTCGTGTACACGCATACGAACACATTACTCGGGCTTGAGAACGCCACTCGAGCCAACTAGATGGAGCAGGTAAGGAGGCACCTCGCTCGCCTGTTAATGGATTTAGATAGCAGAGAAAGGACGGACGAGTGCGTGAAAGGTTCCTCGTCTCGCCCGTCGCCCTCTTGGTTTTTAACCAAAAGGGACGCGTTCTTTCTCTCCATGTTTCATGCCCGTATCGTCGTGGCTTTAAGGTTGCCGTGAAGAACGCTGTGGCAGCCTCGCTGGAGGCCTTCGGCCCGTCACTCGCCCCTCTCTGCCGTGAGAGAGTTACGACTGGGCCCTCCAGACACAGCGGACCTGCTGAAGGAAACTATCCAAACCTAAATCACATCATTCTCACACACACACACACACAACTCCACCACCTTGCGTTCCCGTCTTCCTCCTCTTTCCTTCAAGGTCTCGGCACTTAATCATTAGACACTTTTTTTTCCTCTGCCCCCCGTTCTTCCGTCCAGCCCAACCCGCTTCACCGCGCGTGCGCTTTAACTCTGCGCGTGCGCTTTAACTCTACGCTTTAACTCGGCGCGTGCGCTTTAACTCTGCGCGTGCGCTTTAACTCGGCGCGTGCGCTTTAACTCGGCGCGTGCGCTTTAACTCGGCGCGTGCGCTTCAACTCGCCGTGTGCGCTTTAACTCGGCGTGTGCGCTTTAACTGGCCACTCGACACAGAACAGCCATCAAGCGCAGACTTTTGGATTTTTATCTCCTTTAAGCCGTCCCAGTCACATTTTCCCAGGGGCCGATCTACTCAGAGTGTGTGTCTGTGTGTGTGTGTGTGTGTTTCCAGATGACTGAGCCAGGCTTTTCCATCCCCTGTGGTGTGGAGCTGTGGTGAATATAGAAGTAACTCCCGGGCCAACACTTACACCGCTGCTGCTGCTGCTCCACAGAGAAAGGAGAGCAGAGGTCGGCCATCAGTCGGCCTGAAAACACACACACACACACACACACACACACACACACCACCCCCAGCAGAACACACCAATAATTACTTGCAGTAAGACATCCTCCTCGTGTCCAGAAACGGAGAATAAAAACCGGGAGAAAAAATGTCCCCTCCCCCCCAAAGAACTGCTGAGGTCAGGTCAGACCATCTGAATGCACATTAATGAACATCTAACCTTGGGAAGCTCTGCACAAATTACACAAGAGCACGTCAACGTTGGGTCTCGTCAGAGAATCACAACCCCCCCCACAGAGGTGGGTTTGAGCCAGCTGTCAGCACTTTGGGGTAGAATGAAGTGACAGAAAGAGGAACAGAGCCTCGTCTTGCCCGGGATCCCCAAGGGAACCCCCCCCCCCGCGCGCGCGCTGACTCACGGGCCTTTTTACCCGTGACAGCTGACAAACAATCACATCTCCCCGGAACAAAACCTCCGTGCCCCCTGAATGGAGGAGGCACGAAAAGCAGTTTGCAGGCTTCTTCTTCGGGGTGAAAAGTTTACAAAGTGAGGGACGAGCAGGACGGAGCGACGGCGGACGCGCGACCACCTCCCCACGACACGAACCCCGCAGTCGCCCTTTGAGCGAAACCACGCATGAACCCGCGAACCCGCCCGGGGTGAGTGGGGTGCAGGCGGCGGCCCGGTCCCGGCTGACCCCCCTCCCCCCCACCCCTGGCCCCCGGGCCTCGTGGACCGTCATGGGGAACCTACCTTGGTGATGATGAGCGGCTCCCCGTGCTCGAGTCCTCCTTTCAGCGTGAAGCCCCAAGGCGCGCCCCCGCTCAACTGGACCTGAACGTGGTGGAAGGAGACGAGCTGCTCAACCGTCTCCATTCTCCCCCGGCGGGCCGCGGGGAGCGCGTGTTTTCCCTCGCGCGCTCTCCCTCTGGCTCGCGGTGATTAGCCCGGCTCGGTGGCTGCTAGCTAGCGGCGCCGGTAGCGGAGCCTCGGCTTCTCCATCGCCGCCCCGACAACAACGAATGGATGGAGCAGGCGGGGTGGAGGCACGGGGCGACGGGACGAAGGGGGCAGGGAGCGGAGAGGGGGGGGTGTCAAGCTAGCAGCCGTCGTGACCAATGAGCCGATGGCAACTTCCGGTCAACGTGTTCGACGCCGAGGAAAAGCAGACGTTAGCGTGTTTTAAAGGTGCAATCTCGCGTGTTACTTTAACACATGCCTCCATGGATTTGTGTGTGTCATGCTGAGGCTAACCACCTGCTCGTTTCCCGCATACATGTCAAACAAAACGCTTTTAGTGTGAAATCGAAAAGGGTATTTCCGGTAACGAACGCCAGCTTGAGAGCCAGTTAAAAACTTTGGGATAACTTTGGGACTCGAGGTAGGCGGCCCCGCCCACTCATTTCAACGGCGCCGGTTTGACGGACAGGGAGGTCCACCAATAGCGGACAGACCCTGGCAGCGCTCCTCCAATGAGAGGCGAGGAAGGGGGAGGGGGCGGCGGCGAAACACCTCCTGTATCGTAGTAACACCAGGCGAGCTCGGGACGGCAACTACACCCGACTCGCCACAGGAGCGAGCGGCTGTAACACGACACCCGCCACTTTACCACCGGCCCTTTGCGAGAACTATCATCAGTCCCTCTGTGGACAATGCGCCGAATTTATACACGAAAAGAGAGATACTTTTAGTGCTCGTCATTACTATATCGAAGGTTTATTGTACAAACACCACGACTAAAAAACTCCTTCCCTGCGACAACATTGAGGTGTAAACATATGTATTAATAACTATAATTTAATAAAATTACGCTTTATGTTTAATCGCTATTTACTTAATTTCATACAACTCCATTTCATTTCAGAAGGCAAAATAATTTTTAATAATAATTTCACTATATTTATACAAAACTTTGCTGGTTAAGATCTATATCACCAACTTGACCGTTTAGAACTGTAAATAATTGGTAAAACACAACAAACGCACGATACAGACGTTCATTGAGCTGAGAATAAATGTGTTAAAATGTACTTTTGAGTCGCTCTCTGCCAAACTGAATTCTCTCTCTTCTTTTGGTTGCGTGAAAGTGATAAGGATCTTCATTCCTCCACACTGAAGCCCTGCAGTATGAGCAGTTCATACCAGCCTCCCGTGCTGCAGACCAGCAACATCCATCACATCCACCACCACGTCAATAAAAAACAACATCCTCATCAGGCTTTGTTATCCTTCTCTAATCTTACGTGACTGATCGTATTTAGCTGACAAAAATGTGTGATTAAACTTCCTCAGGTGGCCAATAAAGCTGATTTATATGTAAATAATGCTACAATACAAATTTGTTTAAACAGTTTGCTTTTTTTGGGGGGGGGGGGGGTGTTGTGTGTCTATGTAATTAAACTTCTCTCTGTCTCAGAGGCCCTCGGTGCCCCCGTCGTCTTTGACTTTTCCCACACTCTCCCTGCAGACTGAAATGATCGGGGTTGCAGATAACCACAGTTGTGGAATGTCGCCACGCAAACGTGTGCGCGTGTCTGTGGGACGAGTGGCCGTCTTTATGCATGTGTGTTTGTGTAAAGGGAGTCAAAGACGTGGACGAGAATGCATTGCTTTCACCGTATGAAGATTGCAGTATAAAATATGAGAGACGTTAAGTTTTACATTGCTGTAAAAATACAATAAACATAGTAAACATCCTGAATTCAGTATTGAGTATAAAATGCAGTTTTTATAACCAACAAATGTATTTGCAGACTGTCAGTGGATACTTTCTGTTGCATTAATACCTTTAACCGCATCACGTCGTACAAACACATTACACATTTTGATTTGTTGAGAATAAAAAGTGTTGAATACATTTCAGAGGATTAAACGTACTCACAGTATTTCATGAGTGGACTCTTTATTCATCAAAGTCACTTCTTTCTACCACCTGATGGCATCAAAGACAATTATTTTCCCCTTTCAAAGTAAAACCTTTTCTTCAGTCAACCGCAAGAATATTTCTTTCTTCGATTGTTTTTTTTCGCCTGATTTTTGTCTATTTTTCCTCCTTAACAAAGGAGCTGAACCTGATTATAGGTTATTTATTATTGGCATCTTGATTCAAGTTCTAAATCGAAACATTTTCCTTGCTTTTTAAAATACAAAAAAACATGTTAAAACATAACACTATATCATTTCAAGATAGATTTATAGATTTTAAGAAAATAGGCGTGAAAGTGAAAACAAATTGTGCGCAATGGAAAAAAAAAACCGCCAGGAGACTGTGACGCAACTTCACGCGCCGGTCACGTGGCCTCCTCGCGTTAATTGTCGCGCGTCGCGCACGCGCGAGGGGTTAATTAGAGGTCACCGCCCGTTTCCGGAAGTTGACAGTCCAAAAAGTGAGCGCGACCAGGTGAGCCCGTATCTCCCGCCCTACGGCCGCGCGGAGGATGGTTACCAACTACAGCCTCGTGCGTGGAGCTCGCTAGCACGAGAGGTTGTTGTTGTTGTGGTTGATGTTTTATGTTTATTATTATATATTTATGTTATATATATATATATATTATATATGTATATGAGAAACATGAAGGCGACCCGCGCCGCGCACGGCTTACTGCGCGCCTGCGTCCTGTCCTGGCTCGCCTACCTGTTGTCCTCCACCTGCGCCACCTGCGGAGCGGCGGCCTCCGACCACCACCGCCACCAGCAGCACCGCCACCAGCGCCACCACCACCGGCCGCTGACGGAGGAGCAGAAGGCGGACCAGAACCTGCAGTTCATGTTGAGTCTGTACCGCAGCGCCGCGGAGCCGGACGGCCGGCCCAAGCAGCACCGGAAGTTCGGCTCCAACACGGTGCGCCTGCTGAGGCCGTCCGCCGCCTCGGTGCGCCACCTGCCGGCCTCCCCAGGTGAGACTCCGCGGGTCGGAACCGGCGGATCCTCCGCTGCGTTAATCGATACCGGCAGGGCGACACGTTCTGCGTGTACTCGAAGGTCAAACATGTATATTTTGAGAATTGTCGGCAATTGTTTCTATTAAATTAGAGCTAAAACCGTATTGGTCCCAGCGACAATCATTAATCCATAAATAATCATTCTATGTTTCTGGCTTATGACACATTGAACTGTGTTCTCTGGGAGGCTCTGAAAAATATTGAACATTTCAATTTGTTATTTTTAGCTGCAACATTCAAGTGTGTGTAACACATCCAGCTCAATAATCACAATTCTATATATATTATAAATAAATGAATTATTTTTTCTTCTGAATAAATGATTTTTACTACTTAGTATCTCTACCCTGCTATTGCTACTTTAAAATGAGAAATTGCTGCCAGTCTAATCAATAATGGACAGAGATACAGGATTTAACATACATATTTATGTCTATCGGCATTATTACAATGAAGCACCGTTTAATCTATTTAGCTTTTTATTTACATGATGATGACTTTTAATGAGATGAAAGAGGAAGAATGTTTCAGAATTAAGATTGTCTTCATATTTAAACGATCAGATCTGCAGGATTTAAAATGCTCCAAGAACCCTCTGGGTCCGACGCTCCCATGATGCAACCTGATGGTTCCGCGGTGAGTCAGAAGGCCCAAAGCGTCCTTAACTGTGGCTCTGTCCTCTCCCTCAGACCACCGCTACAGCTTCACCGTGCAGTACAACCTGGACACGGTTCCCTCTGAGCAGCTGATCAGAGCCTCCTTCATCCACCTCCGCTCTGCACCGTCGTCCTCCTCCGCCCGGCCCCTCCGCCCCCCCCGCTGCAGGGCTCAGATCCCCTCACTGGGCAAAGCCAGCCTGGTCACCCTCGAGCCCCACGAGCGGTGGACCGAGACGGACATCACCGCCCACGTCCGGCGGGGGGGGAGCCGGGGCCCGGGGGGCCACTTGACCCTCACGGCCCAGTACTGGTGCACGGAGCCCCCGCGCGCCGGAGGGGGCGGCGGCCTCTTGGGGTGGCGGTTTCCCCTCCACGGGAGGGAGCCCCACCTCGAGGTCCCGTCGCTTCTTTTATACGTGGAGGAGGAGCGGGAGGGGAAGGACTGGATGGGCGACCTGCTGGGGGTCCAAGGGGAGAACGTCACGCGGCGACTCGGGCAGTGGCATCCTTCCCCGCCGCCGCCACCCCCCCTCCACCGCCGCCGCCGCTCCAAAGACCCCTCCCCAACGGACCCCAAGGACGCGTCGCTGGACGTGCTGCGAAACGCCCCCACCTACTCCTCCTCTTTCTCCACCTCCACCTCCGCCTCCATCATCTCCGACATCCACGGCGCCAACCGGCGGGCGGCCGCGCCCAAGAACCGCTGCAAGCTGCACTCCTTCCGCCTGTCCTTCGACGAGCTGGGCTGGGGCCAGTACTTCATCGCGCCGCTGGTGTACAACCCGCGCTTCTGCCAGGGCAACTGCCCCCGGGTGCTGACCTACGGCTTCCACTCGCCCAACCACGCCATCATCCAGACGGTCATCAGCGACCTGGGCGTGGGCGACGTCCCGCCGCCGTCCTGCGTGCCGTACAAGTACATGCCCATGAGCGTGCTGGTGGTGCACAAGAAGAAGGTGGAGTACCGGGAGCTGGAGGACATGGTCGCCGAGTCGTGCACCTGCCGCTGACTCGGCGGCGGCGGGGGGGGCGGCGAGGGGGTTTAAGCACTTTACCGTTGAAGCACTTTAAAAAGAAACGGGCAGCTGAAGCTCTGATTGAGAAGCCGAGTGTGGGAGCGTTTTAAAGCCTCCAGGCCAATAAAATAAAACCACATCGACTCAATGAAATGGACTTAAACGTCAGGTAGCTTTTTAAAAAAATAAGAAAAAAAAAAGGCGTGGAGGCGCTGGCTTGTTTGGGTATGAAGCGTTGAATCATCGCCGGCGGTCGAACCTCAAACCGCAGCCGTCTAACTCGTGCGTTCCTTCTCGTGCTCGTCTGTGTGCCGTTTGTTCTTTTTGTCCTTTTAAAGAGAGAAAAAAAAAAACTTGATTGGTGTTTCGTATCAGAGCTGACATTCCCAAGAAGAACCCCCCCCCCCCCCCCCAAAAAAACAACAACTAATGTATTGAAGAACAACAGCGTGCGGTTTGATGGCACGGCGACGTATTAGCGGCTGCTAAAATATAAAGAAGTCAGCGTTTTAATGGATGAGGGCTCGACCGCGTTAGACGGGACCTCGAAGGCTTTCGTGTCGTCACAATTGATTTTGCTGTTTACAATCAACTTTTGTATGTATTTATAATGGGAGGGGGCTCCAAAAAAACCGTAATGTGCTGCTACCGGGCTGTCTTAGAAAATAATAAAACCCTGAATGAAGGATTAAGAGAAAAGATCACGTGAAAGAAGAAAAAAAGTTTTGTAGTCGGAAGGAATGCAATTTTTATTACGCGTGAAAATGGATAATACAATAAAATGCATGTTTTCTAAAAGCCTAATTTATTGTCCTTTTTTTTTTTTTTTTTTTTAGAATGTTGTTGGTGGTTGTCCAGAAATATTCACGTGTCTGAAGTCCAGACGTGAACTTTTTAGGGTTTAAGATGCTGCTGAGGAAGATCAGGCGATGTGATCAAAAACTCCAGAACAGAAACTTTTATAGAGGTTTAAAGTTCTAGTTTTTGGGAAGTATGGCTAAATCAGGAATCAGGAATCAGGAAACATTTATTAGCCAAAATATGTCAAACATACAAGGAATTTGTCTTGGCGATTAGTGCGCGAGAGTAGACAGACAAGACAACAGTGCACAAGTAATAAAATAAAGTGGAATGCTAATGCAATGGGTTAGTAGAATAAGGCTATGGGTTAGTATAAAACAGAATAAAGTTAAAAAAATTATAAATATTAAAAAGTAAAAAAGAAAAATATTAAGCATAAAGTGCACCAACAAACAAGTAACAGACAAGAGACAAAGTGACAAAGTGATGAATTGCAGTTAAAGTGGCAGAAAAAAACATTAAAGGGGGAAAAAAAACATTAAATATGCTTTGCATATTACAAAGTCCCGTAGTGTCCATCATGAAAAGAGTTTACTCTGTAAAAGGAAAACGTTTTCCTCTACTGAAATGAGGAGGTGAGGCTGCCTCCTGAATTCATCGCTTGTGACTGAGAAATTAAACCAGGAAAATCATTTTCATTCCTTTATGAATCCTGCTGCAGTGATTCAAACCGCTGCGTCACAGCGTCGAGTCCAACAGACGGCGCCCTTCACCAAAGAGCCGCGACTCCCACGCGAAGACAGGAGAACCTCAACGTGGACCCGCCGCGTTCCTGTGACCTTCCGTGACCTTCTGTCTGTCTCCTTGACCCCCGCTATCAGGAGACGGAGAAGGCAGAAAACAGACGGGTTTCCACCAGAAAGGAAATGTAACGTGTGTGTATATATATAATATATATATTATATTATTATTATATATATGTGTATAAAATTATACACATATAATAGGTCAATAGGTGGGTGAGGGTCCTTTTCCACACACACGTTTTTGCTTGCAATTTGCATCCTCCCCACTAGAGGCGCCTTCCTCTGACACGGCGTCCCTTTAAGGGCCAACGAGGCTAAAGGTCACTGCTGGGGTCAATATCCCTCTGCTATATATATATATATATATATATATATAAATAAATATGCAAAAGTGTGAATCATTAACTTGCAGATGAACTTTGCTGTGCGTTCAGAGACACTATTTACAGAGAAGACACGAACGCCAACATGCTTCTTTACAGACTACAGCAATAAACATTTATTGCCTTTAATGGGCTTTCCCACTCCCCTGGGGTGCGTTGTGACCTTGATGTCTGATATCAAATATTTGCACTTAAGGAACAGCAGCATGTTTTACTTGGCACCCGGATAAAAACAAGCCTGGCTTTGCAGTAAAAGCGTTTTATATGAGGAGATTCACAGACGTGCTTAATTCCTCCTGTCGTTCACGGTAACACTTTGTTTCCAGCATGCCTGGAAATGCTGCCCCCCCCCCCTCTCTCAAGGGACCCTCGGATGAGTCACACTCGCGTCCTCCGACAGATGTGCAATGTCCCCGAAATAAAGGCCCGCGACTGCTTCCCGTGAAGCGCGTCAGTGGGGACAGAAAAGTGAGAAGAGATTCCTTCTGAGCCACAATCCTTTTATTAGAGTATCAGGAATCAGGAAACATTTATTGGCAAAATATGTCAAACATACAAGGAGTTTGTCTTGGCGGTTGGTGCGTGACAGTCGACAGTGTAACAATAGACAAGGCAGCAGTGCATGAAAGTGATGAAATAAAATAAAATGCTAATGCTATGGGTTAGTATAAAATAAGAGAAAGTTAAAGTTAAAAACATTAAAAATATTAAAAAATAAAGTGCACTAGCAAACAAGTGACGACAAAGTTCGACACGAAGAGGCTGAAGGTTTGAGGTGCTGCACCAGTTCACCTTATTACTGCTTAATCTCTAATCAAATGGATTCTTTTGGCGAATGAGATGAGTTATCTGACACAAGAGCGACTTTAAATACATCTCGTCGATCATAGAACGCGTGAAGCTCTGTGTTGCTGCTGATTTCAAAGAGAGTAATACGAGATAAGCTCGGCCGGGGATGAACTGTCACCGCAGTCACTATCTTTCTGGCTTCGACTCAAGGCCTGTCCTTAATTACAGGGCATTCTGGGTAACCTATTTCCGTGTAGCTCATCCTGCGGATGAGGTCATGTCTGACCTGCCAACTTCTCTGGATCCATCTCCCCTTTCACGGAGGCCTCGCCGAACCGGGTGCACGGCCAAGGGGACCCAAAGTGTGAGGGGCCCCGCGGGCGATACACAACTCAGAGGAACACAAGCACCAAGCCAAAGAGACACAACAAAAGACCACAGCTACAAACAACAACCACAACAAAGATACACGTAATTACAAAGGGACACAAAATGACTTCAAACATTCGTCTCTCTCCCGGAGGCCCGTCGTGTCACCGGGATTCCTAAAGGGCGGTTACTGCTCCGTAAGGGCTAAAGGTCAGATGTCACAGGCACCACACGAGGGGACCTCTGTCTGCCGAGGAGCCCTTTAGCAGCGGGATCAAACACAACGCAGGCGCAGCTTCAACTATCGCAGCATTTACAACCACAGAACATGTGGAACAGCTGCTTACGTAAACCACACCCGTGCGTTGCATAAGCGGGCCTGCTGGAGGGATGGCGTCAGGTCAAAGGTCGATGAGGCCTTATCGCGCCGATTGAGTTCATTCGCACACTGTGGCACTGACACACACGTGCAGGGACCTCTTTGCCTCTTTGGACCCTTTTTTTTTAGCCCGACGTTGCCCTTCGGTGAAGATCACGTGTGAACGTTCAAACGTTCCTCACATCATCTGCACATGTGTGAACGGAAGAGGGAACGTGCATAGCTTGGGAATGTGATAGACGTGGCCTCATTTTGGGGAATTTGTTGTTTTTTTTTGGTTGTTTTCTGTTCAATGTCACACACGGGCCAGACAAGATAACGGGTGAGATAGAGAGAGCGAGGGAAAGCGCTTGGACTGTGACTCTTCCTCCCGCCCTCTTTGCTTCCTCTCCTCCTGTGGGACCCGAGGCCAGTCGGTATAAAGGAGAGCCCGGCCTCCCCCCTCCGCCGGTGTCACAGCTCAGCCTCCCTCTCAAAGGAACTTTCCACCAACCCGGAGCCTCGCAGGAGCGTTCCACCCGACTCGACAGCGTACACCGCGGCCCGTGCAGAGCCGTGAGAGGATGCAGGGGAAAGGCTTCTTCGTCCCCAGCGGGACGGCCGCAGTGCTGTGCGTCGTGCTGCTGCTGATGGCTCAGCAGGTGAGTTCAGATGGAGCAGGTTCACGCATCCGCCCTGTGCGGTCAGAACAAACCAGCTCCAGAATGCGTCAGGTTGAACCGGGGCGGGAAGTATCAGGATGAAAGTTCTGGAAAGTTCTGGAGCCAAAGCTAATGACCAGATTTGTGCTAAAAATGACTCCGGTTTGCCTTTTTCTTGCGTCTGAATGTCGCTGCTTTCCTCTCTTGACAAACGCTGCCACGCGTCCGTGTGTTCGACAGCAGGCCCTTGCAGGTGCGTTGGCGCCTCGGCCCCGGCCCGGCGTGGCCCCGGGGGCGGAATGGAACGTGCCCGTGCCGAGGAGGGTGGCCCGGATGACCCCGCTGTGGAGGATCATGAACAGCAAGCCGCTGGGAGCTTACTGCCAGAACAACTACGAGTGCTCCACGGGCCTCTGCAGGTAAACACACGCAGGAGAAGAACCGCGGTTGAGTCCGTCGTTCACAGGCGGAGGTAGAACGTGATCTAATTCAGGTGCGCTTGATTTCGGCATGTGATTTGTTATGTCCAAATCCCAAATCCTCCTCTAAAAAAGTGGAAATCCTTTGATTCATCAACACGAGTTCTGCTAAAACTCATCGATAATCTTCCATCTTCTATGTGGCACAATGATTTCAACTCACGTTTCTGCAAACCGATATTTTGGTGCGTTAATTAATTTGTGCCAATGACGGCTCTTCTCCTGTTCCCTCTCCCCCCCTCCTCGTGGTCTCCTCAGGGCGGGACACTGCTCCACCATCCAGCGCTCCATCACCGGGCCGGTCAACTACTGACGTAGCGCCGTGTTTACAAGAGCGCCGCCATCCTCACGACAAGGTTCTCAGACGAGGGATTTCCTACTCGCTTTTTAAAAATATTTATATGTGCCAACACGTTGCTGATATATCACTTTATATGACTTTAAGCTGCAGGTAGTTACAGTCTACGAAGACTTGTTTGGACCAAATATCCCCTGAACTCAAAGCTCAGACTTTTAAATGAAATAAGTACTGTTTTTTTTTTTTTACATCAGAGGCTTTTCCCTCTCGGTTCCGTCCACAGATGATTACAATGTCTGCTGTTTCAAGGGATCGATAACAAGGTTTCATATCTGACTTTGATGTCACGACGCCTTAGAACCCATGTGTCACAGATTAGGATGGACGTCAAGGGGAAGACTTTTTCTGCCTTGAAGTCCCGGTTGGATCACGTGTGTGCGATAAATTAAACTCCCACTGTGTGGAATCCCTCAGCAGTGATAAGACCCTTTCTCCTGTCTTTTTATTTTATTAATTCAAGCATTCCTTACAAACTGTATGTTCAACCCTCTCAAAGTTATTCTTGGTAACATTATTTAGAATACATGTTATGAATATGAGCTGATTTGGTATAATGTGGTGATTCTCATATTTTATTTATTCTATCCTTTAAAAATGTACCCATTTACATCACTTCATGTAGCGTTGTTAAAAATCTTATTTTGTTTGTGACATTTCCGTTGTTTGTTTTAGAATAATCAATCACCTCTTAAATATCTACTCGCTCGGTCAACGTTAAATCAGTGAGCAACAACCAGTTTAACGAATATCTGCACAGCTTTGTTTGGAAGGAAAAGAATTAGGACGTCCATCTCCTGAAATCGATAAGCCACCGCGGATCTTCGCCTGCACAGCTTACTTCACGCGCGGCGCAAATGGTCGCTGAGAAATGTTGAGAAATGTTTGAGCAGGATTGCACTTTTGAAACCCAAATTATCTTTGTACTGTGTGCTGCCAACTGTATGTACTGTATTCCCTACGTGTGCAGGGCTGGAGGAAAAGTGGAATAAAAGCACGGGAGAAAAATGTGAATTTCATGCTTTGGTTCCTTATTTTGAAATCATTTATGTTAAAGAAATGACTGATCAAATATATATACTTTTTTAATTGTAGTTCCTCTGCAAACATGACTCATACAGGCACAAATACTGCACTTATTGGGTAATAATTAGAGCTGCGGATTAAAACGCACACACAACTCTACAGTGAGAAGAAGGAGACGGTGAGATGTGGCCGTGGTTAGCGACAGCTAGCTCGCTAACTCGCCTTACTGGACCACTGACGCGGTTGTGGACAACAGTTGCCGTTTTATTTAGTTAATTTTATTTCATTTTGTTATATCGGTTCTACTCTATTTCTAAAATCAATAGATATATAATGAAAGGCAGTGAAAGGAAAGCTAAAGCTGCTGCAGTCACGATGAACAGGATAAGCACCGGTAGTGTGGCGGCAAATCACTGGCAAAATTCGAGAGCGCAAATCGAGTCGCTGTGCGCGCGTAAATCAAACATCGGCGTCTCGCGAGATATTTGCTCGCTCGCGGAACGTGAACTTCCTCGCTCGCTCGGTTAATCTCTGCTCGGCGCTCGAAGGTGTTTTTTGCGCCCTCGCTGTTGTTCTTTTTGACAGTGAGGGGGCGGAGCCAGTCACCAGAGGGGCGGAGCCAGTCACCGTGGTCTCTCCAATCTGATTGGTTACAAACCCCGTCTTTGGTTTGGCTGGAGCGATGCGTTCACACAACTATAGAAGCCCGTTTCCGCACTAAAGAAAGGGGATAGAAAGTCGAAATTACGAGATAAAACGTTGTCAAAACGTAGTGGACCGTAGACCGTAGATGACAACCAGCTACAACCATAATTTACCATCATTGCCGGCACATTAAGACCGATGCGTCAGTCTGAATCTGTGAATATCTTTACCGAACTACGGAGGAGCCTGCGCATAAATTATGTCATTATTTAGATTTTCCAAAAATCGATCGGTATTGAAAGTTGGTAAGATATTCACAGATTCTGACTTCATTTTTACCCATACGGACCGGTCTGCGAGCCGGACGCATCGGTCTTGATGTGCCGGTAATTTGCACTGGGGCAAAGGTCAGCGGTGTTGGCCCCCGGTGTCATACCAGCAGCGCTCTGAAATATGTGTTTACTGCTCCTTGCTCAACGTCCCGACCCATCAAGCGCCGTGTGAGTCATCTGGCACCTCTGGCCCCGCACAGAGTGTTCGGTCTCAGTCGAGATGTCCTGGCCCCGCGCTTCACTGTGTGAAAGTCTACGTCTTCTGGCCAGATTGATCGGTTGGATCTGAAAAATCATCGCGGGGGTTCATTCCTCTCGCTGCTCAACCTCTCCTTCGCTTTCGTGTCTGCCGACCAGCCTGTGTTCACCGCGAGCTCCTGCAACGTGGTGATCAACATCGGCGTTAAAAACGAGAGGCTGGAATTTACTTTTAATTTGTTTGTATTGGACTTCCCCTCCGCTTCCTTGTAGGAAAGCTTAGCATCTACTCATATGACATGAAGGTGGCATTGAGACGGACGGTGGAGGGAGATTTTGTCGATATAAACGTCTTGCTGGGGCCAACGTACAGCTGGTCAGTGGCTTCACCGTCATGTATGAACAAGGACAGTGCAAAGTGTTGTTTGCCATCTGAACCATGTGTTTCACACTCTGTGTGATACGCAAGAGCCTCCTGAACTTTCCTCTAATAATATTTGAATCGAGCAATGTTTCAAAGCCGGATTGTGAGGACAGATGACCGAATGATCCGTCTGACTAACATTAACGTGGATGATCAAGCTTCAACAATTCAAAGTTGCTTCCAGAACATCTGATACATGGGTTTCATGTCTGAACAAGCGGGCATGACATCTACGTGACGTTACATTGCAGTCGTCTCGATAAAGAGTAAAACGGGCTCCTGCGCCATCCAAATAAAACAACTTCTGTTCATTGTTTGAGAATAAACAACATGGAGGCAGGTGTAATCCACGATGGCAACGCCGAAATGTCAAATTCAAGGGTTCAAAACGTTGATCCACAAGCGGGTTATTATATACAGTCCGAGTTTAAAACTAATTGGAGCACAATGTTAGATTGGACCGTGTGACATTTCCATATCGCTGTAACTTATTATTGAAACCATTGTCTCCCATGTCAAATAAAGTTGAGTAAGCACTAAGAAAAACCATCTTATCAGTCTTGTTTTAGATTATTGTCCTTGGTGACAGGAGGATTAAAAAAAGATTAAAAAATGTAAAACAACCCTTGAACAACCACAGTAATGAATACAGATGGATACGTGAATCAAATACTAACTTACTTACATTTAAAGTTGATCTGACCTTTAAAAAAGACATATCAACATAAACGTTAGCAAGCTTAGAATTAGCGTCCGCAGCAGCTAACGGTCAACATTCGTTAGCGGTTAGCATCCACATCCAGTTTTATATTCAGTAGATTAAAAAAAACTTTGGAGAACACAATTTTGTCGTGCTAAATTAATAATTTGTACTAAAAGTTTGTTAAAGTAAAAGTCTGGATTCAAGTTAATGTGACTTGAGTGCTAGCGGTACGAATAAATGCAAAAGTATCAACGTTAATTCCAACACACCAGGTTTCACGTAACAATGACATAATTCCCTGCACATCTAATGGTTGAACGTTTACTGTCACTGGTGACATTTTTTTAAGTTCCTGCTGACTGAAGCAAACGAGAGTTCCACAGGACTTTTTTCTGTGTGTTAAAAGTCAACATTTCCAGGCTTCTGTCGTGTGTTTGTTCTTTTCTCCACAGGGTCACAGGTATTTTCGGTCTGAGTTCAATACCAGCACACTTTGAACTAACGCCGTGTCGAAGTTTAACATGATGCATTCCTAACTGAGCTCCTAATATTGATTTCAGATGCACTCAAACTCAACTTAGACACGCTAGCTCTTATCAAATCCACCGACACCGTCATCAACTGTTGTCTAATCTGTAACACCTGCAAAACCACCTTCCCGTCATTAGCGCGTTAGCCAGCGTAGCTCGTGTCGGCCAGCATGCCAAGCTGAGATGGGGAACCTTTTAAAACGCTGCACCGGTGAAAGGTCAGCACGTTAGCATACTGAGGTTAGCGTTTAGCCCCACAGAGCTGCATTCGGGGACTGGCTCACTTTAATTATCTATGCAAGAGTGTAAAATCACAGCTATTTTTTCCTCTCTTAAACATACTTTTTCATTTTAATTTCTCAACTCCACATCCTATCGGATGTGTAAAGAGCAACTTCGCTTTGGAGACTCAAGTTGAAACGAGGACGAACACGTCTTCAGATTTCCAGCCGTTGTGTTTTTTAATATAGCTGATTATTTGGCATTTTTAAGATAACATGAAGAATTATCTTCACTGTTACTGTCACTGCAGACAAATATCATATGATTTACATTTAATGATTCAAGATATTTCTTTTGTTCACAGAACTTTAATTGTGATGATATATAAAGCTATAGTTTTATACCTTAGTTTTAAATGTGTTTTTGTCCAAAATTGGGCAGATATGGCAAAAGAAATCTGTCGACGGTGGTTTGCCAAATACATGAGACACTACCCGGAAAATAGGATAAAACGTTTGCGCAAGATAAGATTTTTGAGATTTAAGTTTATCCCTCACTGACTGTGCTGTGGTTTTGTAATATCTCCAAACACAAGATAAGAGAACGGCCCTGACCCCAAAAGTCTGAATGACATCATCTGAGCTCGTGCAGCGCCGCCTGCTGGCTAAACGTTTCAACCGTCACAGCCGTCCTGCAGATAAATACAACAAGTAAAATCAGCCAGCTGCTTGGTTTTAATGTCCAACAAACGCCTAAATCCTTAACCAAATTAAATGCAGAAAATACACAAATGCCTTGATGAAGAAAAAACGCTCAGAAACAACGTGTTTTCTCCGCTTTATTACAGAATGAATCCAACAGTTGAATTCTATGGAGACGTGACTCACTCGCGCCGCCATGATTGTTTGTGCTTCACCTGTGGCGAGACGATCTCCTCTGATACCTCAAAAGCATCATATCAGTCTGGTTATTGTACAATTGATGAACGTGGATCATGAGTATCAGTCAACTAGACACCGAATCCTCCAAAACCTTTTGAATTTAAAGCTTAGATGTGTCAATAAAATGTGAAATATACGCAAAAGGTTTTACTGCCGTTAAACAAAGAAAAAAACTCAATAAAAGTTACAGTTCAGCGGAAAAATTCAGCTCTTTCTCTTATTTAATCACTGCATTCAAAAATAACTTAATGCTGAAAAAGCTTCAATTTCCACAATCAAAATTCTTTGTGTTAAAAAATAAAGTCGGTTTTCCTATTTTTTCACACACACACACGCACACACCTTTAATTATGATTTTAGAACTGTAAAATAAACTAATCAAAAGATTAGGTCCTATTTGTCATTATTTTATGCATCATACAGCATCGTAGGACACCTGAAATGATTTAGATTTGGGGAAAAAAAACGTAAAACAGCCAAAAAGACACTTTTTGAAAGACAAAATCTGAAAGGCACTAAAGAGACACAACTTCTACAGTGGCGTCAAACAAATGACCAAACGGACACAACAGAATAGTCTGTCTCGTGCTCTGTCCACAGCTAGAGAACCACGTGTGTATTAATACATTTATTAATACACATATATTGATTCACATCATCACAATTCAGTGTGTTATTCAAGTTGTCACACAAAGCCTATGAATAAAAAACTCCTGTGCCTCTCTGCTCTTACGCGGTCATACGTCATGTTTACTTTCACTGCACCGCGCACGAGCCGCCGGGCAGGAAGTCCTGCACGTACGCCGCCACGGCCTTGGTGAGGTAGGTCATGCTCCCGAAGCGGCCGCTGGGGGCGCTGTCGTACAGCAGCCGGCAGACGCCCGTGGACGGGTCCCGCTCCAGGACGTGCTCCTCCGCTCCCAGGTCCCTCTGCGGGAGGACAAAGCCCCTCACTCACTTCACCGTCACCGCAGCACCGACCCCCCCCGACCCCCCGACCCCGCCTCTCCGTGTGCGCCCGCTCACCTGGTCCTTGTGGAACATGTCGTTGGCCAGCTGGACGATCTTCTCCACGTGGATGATGGAGCCGATGCTGGGGATGTCCACGTCGGCCAGCATGGTGAGCACCAGGATGGCCTCCACCAGCAGCTGCCGGTACTCCGGCTGAGGGACGCGGTTCAGCACCGTCTCCACATGGACCGAGAACTTGATCTCCCTGGGGGTCATCTGGGGGGGGACGGGAGACAAGACGCCGCCTTTCGACCTCTTTCTCTTATATGCTGAACCACGACTTTCTTTTACTAAACAGATTTCATACAATAAAGGAAAAGCTGAAGCAGCGGCTCGATCACCAGTGATCGAGTGGATCTCCTACCTCTCTGGTGGTTGAAGACGGAAGGACGAACCCTTCGATGGACAGGCCGTGGCACTGGAAGACAACGTGGTCAAAAAGGGGTCATTGCAACAGGTCGGGGGCGTCTCTGTGCTCCTTCCAAACCACACGGAACAACCTTCTATTGAGCGAAATCTGAGCCCGCGGCGAAAGTTACTTGTCCGAACCTTCTGCAGGATCCTCCAGACCTTCTGGTAGAAGCCGACGGGGACCCGGTTCAGCGCGCCGTCCAGCCGCCTCCTGCGCAGCCATTGGCCGTGTCGGGTGTCCTTGGCGACCGGCGAGCACTCCGGGACGTCCAGACCGTCTATGGAGGGCAGCCGGCACCTCTGGGAGGACACGGGACGCACGGGGAGGTCAACCTGGCCTCCTGGAGAAACGCAACTAGATGCGCGTGAGAAGGATCTGATTTAAGAAGCAAATCTTTACCCCAGATTCAAAGGCTTCCACGTCCATCGACTGCGATCGAACGCCCTGAGAGAGAGAGAGAGAGAGAGAGAACAGCGGGAAAAAGAAATGAAGGAGCAGGATTGGATTCTGGCTTCTTACGATTCACTGCACGCAGGAATCGATCAGATCTCAGCTTATATATCAAAAGTAAAGCGGCTCAAATTAAACCGACCAACTGAAAATGAACCACTGATCCTTTATCAAGCAGGAACAACAAATATTTTTTGCTCCAACCTTTTCAGACGTAAATACTTGCTGCTCTTCTTTAACTTAGACGGAAATAAAATGTTATATATTTCACTTCTGCGACATTAAAAATGAGCCCTCTTAAAATCAACGACTAACTGTCATCAGCAGACATTAAAAGGGTCAGCGGCGCCTCGTTGGTCATTTGGGACGAAGCACCACCCAGAAACCAACGCTACACGCGGCTGTCTCTCCGTCACCTCGCGGGTGGAGGTCAGCGGGTGGTGGAGCTGAAAAAAGAAAAACGTCCTGCCGACGCGTTAAAAGCCCGAAGCGACGTTAAATCATCCTCATGGGTGAAGCACCACGCGTCATTTCAGAGTCCGATCACTGACTTCTTCATCATCATCTTCATCATCATCACCACTTTTGATCAGCTCTGCATCTGTCAAATTAAAACCTGCTCACGAGTCGTATTACTTTGAATTAATTCCTCTCATTTAGACAAATGTCCTCCTCTTCATCACCTTAACTGAGCCGGTCAAAGACACCGTGCGGTCCACCTGCAACAGAGGAGGAGACACGGCGGATGACCGAACCCGTCGCCTGAAGTCTTCCCCCCCCCCCCCCCCCCACAAGCTGAAGCCAAGCGACCTTTATCTCATCATCACTCTACTTCATCTCAATGATTCATTAACAATTAACCAGGTCGTGAGTAAATCACAGCCAGCGGCCGCAGAGACACGGAAACTCGCCCTCAGCTCTTCATCGCTCATTCATTCCCAACAACAAACTATCTTAAATTAGCAGCTGTTCTTGATTAATTCCGCAATTTCCCTTCTAATGAGCTCCACAATTATTTGTCCCTCGGCATCGGCCCGGTGAATTACCACCACATCATCCTCATCATCACCTGACTGGTCTCCGTCATGGACAACCTGTGCTCCAGCTGTGAAAAGACAAGAGTCCGTTTGCCACAAAAAGAACACAAGGTATTTAAAAAAAAAGATGCTCCATCTTCCTCAATCTCGTCATCGTGATCAACGCGCTGATGTCATCAGCACTCTGGAGGTCACAGTGCGTGATCCTTGTCGTCAGGGTACTAATGTGTTCAATCATCTACCATCTTCATGTCGATCTTCAGCTTGCTGATGCCGGCCCTCTCGCTCTTGGTGGCGCCCACGTTGCCCAGGTGATGGATGGAGAAGGCGGGACTGACGCCGGCGTCCAGCTCCCTGACTGTGGAGAGGGCGGGAGAGGGAGAGGGGCTTACAGTGGCAGAAGCATCCGATTGGCTGTGTGGGATGAAGGGGCTCCACGGCCGGTGCACTGACCGCTGCGCTGCACGCCGAACTCTTTCCCGCTGAGGATGTGATGGAGGAGGTTCTTCAGCTCGGAGGGACTGAGACTCATCAGGCTCTCGGTGGCCTCCTCTCCTACGCGCACACAGACAACAAACTCGCTGGGGGCGGGGCTACTGTGATTGACAGACAGACTTGAATTTGCCTGTCTTAATGCAAAATGAACAGCTGCTGCGAATCCAGTTGGCAACGAAAAGCTTGCATGAATGATTTAAACTGTATCTTCAGATTTGTCAAGACAAAGCAAAAGTCCAGATAAAAATGGATTATGGGGAATTTGCAAAGAATTGGGCCCCCGCTCACCTGAGCAGTTGAGCGACTGAGCCAGCTCGGTGGCCATGACCTGGATGATGAGTCCGATCCGGAGCCGGAACATCTCGCTGAACAGGCTGGGCTGAGTCCTGATGCTCATGGCCAGGTACACCATGATCTCCTGTGGGGAGGGGGTGTTAGAGGGGAACAGAGAGGACGGACATCCACCCCCCCGTGAGGCCGGGGCTCACCTTGGTGAGGACGGCCACGCTGATGTTGTTGTCGCTGGCCTCGTCGATGAGGGCGGCCAGCTGGTCGGGGGGGATGGGGGCGGTGATGGTCTTCTCCCTGGGCTCGGGGGGCAGACCCACCGTCAGGTGCTTCTGATGGGCCAGCAAATCAGAGCAGGCCTACCGGGGAGGGCAGCCAATCAGGAGAGAGAGAGAGAGAGACCCGCAGGTGTTCAAAGGGGAAAAACCGATTCCACGACGGTTGAGTGCGACTTAGTGAAGAGAGTTTAAACAGGATGAATAGATGATGAAACCTAAATCTCGTGTGTTCCACACACTCCTCGTACCGAGTCGAGCTCCTCCACCTTCTTCCTCAGCATGCCGGAGATCATCCGGATGAGGCTCCAGTGTTTGAGCTCCCCGGCCTTCTTGTAGAGGTCGGACAGCAGAGATCTCAGCGGGGAGCCTTTGCCGTGCAGCTGGGTGTCCCAGTCCAGGCCCCTGTGAGACACCAAGGCCCCGTCGTAGTATCCCCCAAATTAAATGTCTCCGGTTTGTTGTATTGTAGATGAAAGCTCCTTTATTTAAATTGGAAAAGAGCCGGATGCTTCTCTGCTTCTTCCCCTTAAACACACACACGCAGAACTACAGACGCCCACACACGGTCTCACTTGTCCTTGAAGAGGATGTAGAGGATGTCCGCCTGGTCCTGGAGGCTCTGCGTGTCCTCCAGCAGCCGCACCAGCGCCTCGTAGTCGATGCCGCCGCCGGGCGCTCTGGGAACGCCGCTCTGCAGAGACGGCGCCGCCTGGCGAGGGTAGAGGGGGGGGGGGGGGTTTAGGCCCAAATAAATAGATACAGATTTTTTTTTTAAAAAGGACAAAGAACCCACCTGACTCTCCTGCGGCGCCGAGGAGTCCAGCAGGTTCAGGTTGAGGGACGGCTGTGGGGAGCGAAACAGCTTGCTGGGCAGGTACATGTTGGCGCCTGGACGGGGAGAGAGCTCTGGCGTAACCGTGGCGACAGCGGTGTGGACGCTGGGTGCTTCTGCCCCCCCCCCTCCTCACCGTGCACGTCGAGCTGCTGGGCCTTGTGCATCAGAGACACCATCTCCTTGGTTTTGGCGGCCACGGCCTTGAACCTCCCCCGGCCGCCCCCCTGCTGCTCGGGCTTCTTGGGGGTGGCGTGAGCCAACAGGTGGTCCAGGTACTGGGCGAGGTCGTCGGCCTCTGGGGGGGTGGGGGGGGGGGGCAATAGAGAGACGAGGAGTCTTACAATCGACAAACACAGACCCAAAGCGCACATGAAACAGCAGAGCACACGCGTGTGCACCGTCTCCCGCCCGTACCGTCGTCATTGCGTAACTCGTGCACGTATCCGTCGCCGTCGTCGTCGTCGTCGTCATCGTACTCCTTGTCGTGGCGGCTCGTGCTGCCGGAGCCTTTACCGTCCAGGAAGCTCAGGTTGGTGAAACAGGAGGTGGTCAAGAACTCTGAGAGCTTCCCCGTCTGGATCCTGGAGGGGGAGGAGGGTGGAGGAGGGGGGAGGAGGGGGGTATTTTACAGTAGACATATTGTACAGATGTTCAAAAGCCGATATTGTCCTCTGAGCGACCTTGCTCCTCCGTAATATCCGTCCTGCAGCTTCCGCAGAGTCGCCAACACCGCCGGGTCCAAGCTCGAGCGATCTTCATCTGGAGACCAAACAGACGGAACGCAGCACGGGTGAAGCACGCGTGTGTGTGGAGAGTAAGGGTGGAGGTGTCCCGCGTGCGCGCCTACTCAGCATGGTCTGCGAGATGGGGAAAGTGACCGTGGGGCGGCCGGTCATCCTCCACCTGGAGGCCAGGTAGGCGATCTCCGTCCTCAGCATCTCCACGATCATCTTGTTGTCCAGCGCCAGGTAGAACTGCTGGTGGTCGATCAGCTGCAGCACACTTTGATCGATTAGATCAACAACAACAACAACAGCGAGGCAGCGAGGGGAGGGACGCTGACCACCATCAGCTGACCTGGGGGGTGAAGGAGAAGATGGTGCTCCTGATGGTGTAGAACTTGGAGGTCCCGAGCACGCCGATCCTCCGGTAGGGCCGCCCCGTCAGGCCGAGCCTCGGGTTGCGACCTGAGGACATGGGGGGAGGGGGCGGGGTCAACGCGGGGGTCAGACACACACTGGTGGGGGCGGGGCTTGAGGGGGGGTTACCCAGTCTGGCGTAGATGTGGCTGAGGACGCGGGAGGGCTGCACGTGGATGGGGTGGATGTCGGCGACGGTCTCCACGGCGATGCCGGCCT
The DNA here is from genome assembly GCF_964276395.1 of Gasterosteus aculeatus. Lineage (NCBI taxonomy): Eukaryota > Metazoa > Chordata > Actinopteri > Perciformes > Gasterosteidae > Gasterosteus > Gasterosteus aculeatus. Next base: position 1,563,354 of record NC_135694.1, on the reverse strand, counting down.
TCAGCAGCAGCTCTTTGATCTCCTCGCTCTCCGCCAGAATCGACACTACGAGACGAGAGAAGTGATTCAAATAAAAGCTTTGGGTTTCGACAACGCGACTCGTGCGCTCAGAGCAGGAACTCGCCCTGCACCACCACGTCGGGCTTCGGGATGGTGGAGAATCGGCGGTTGAGGGGGTCGATCTCTCCGGGGGCGAGGAATCCCTAAAGAAAAAAAAAGACTGAATAAACACTAAAAAAAAAAAAAGGTATTTGAGTGATTGATTAGCTACATTTCAGAAGCATCATTTGTTAATCTGCATGAAATAAAATGATTTAACAACTGGATGATCAAATTAACTCAAATGTATTAAAACTCATTTCTTCAGCATTTAAAATAACAGAGCGGGGAGAGAAAAAGCTGCACAATCACATAAATAAATGGGGAGAAAACCTGATAATTTGGCGTAGTTGGAGCTTAAGAATTCACTGTAAAGACGCCACTTTTCTGGAGAATAATAAAGTGCCTTTTTTCCACCGATGTAAAAAAATAACAGTAAAAAAAATATATTTTTAAAAAGCATTAAATTCTGTTTCTCAGCCCGTCGCATTGAGATTTTCTTTTAGACAAAACCTGCACATAAAATGCGTCCGGAAGCCAACGAACGCCGACCACCACTGATCCAGCGCCGCTGAGGGACTCGCCTCGTTCAGAAGGTTCCCCAGGATGTACAGCGACTGTCCCCACTTCAGAGGACATTTGCCCAGCGGGACCCTCTCCACGGAGTGGGGGTTCATGTACTCCTCCTCCACCTTGTCCGCGGGGACGCTGTAGAGCTCCGGCAGCAGCCGCACGCCGTCCTTCTGTTTGATCAGGATGCCCTCCAGGGCCTCCTGGTACTCCTGCACCTGGAGCGACAGCAGCAGCAGTTCCCGTCACGCCGCCTTAAGGGGGGGGGGGGGCGGGGCGACGCGCGGGCAGGGGGGTGGGCGGGGCCTACCTGCTCGGGGCTGTTGATGAAGATGCCGTCCAGGATGAGGTAGGTCCAGAACAGCGGCCACTCGCACTCGATGTTCTCGAACAGCTTCAGCTCGGCCGACTCGTAGTACAGGCGGTTCGGGTCCTGGGGGGGAGGAGGGGGGGGGACACGAATCACACAACACGGGACGCTTGGTCCTCTGTGGGAGTATCAGAACCGATCCGGCTGTTTACCTCTTTGGGCGTCTTGTGTCCGTCTCTGAGGAAGCGGCAGCAGCCGTATCGACCCTGAGGAGACGCACAGATGAGAAGCTGACACATCGGGGGGAGTCTCTCTTTGTTAATTGCGGCGACGGCGACCGTTTCTCTGCACCTGCAGCTTGGAGATGATCTCCTCCTTGGTGACGTTGACGATGCTGATGTCGTCCACGGCGAAGGCCGGGTACGAGATGATGGCCAGCACCCCGGCGTCCACCTCTTTGGACATGGAGGCTTTGGGCAGCATGGAGGTCAGGATGGACTGATGGAGGAGGAGCCACAGTCACGCGTGTGCGTGTGCGCGTGAGCGTGTGCGCGTGTGCGTGGGCGTACCTGGCAGTGCTGTATGTCGTCAGCCAGCGCGTGCACCACGGACCCGGGTCCTCCTTTGGCTCCGAACAGGTTGAGGTCGTCCAGAGCCTCCAGAGCCGCCTGGAGGTCGCACAGAGGTCACGAGGAATACTCGACTTTTCTACTTGTTCCACATCCGTTTCAACAGCAACATTTCAGATCTAGGTCATTAATATTGTTAGAAATCAGCTGACACATGGTGCTGCATCGCTGAGACGCGTTTGTCAGAGTGATATCAGGTACTGCGAGTTTAAGGTCATCCACATGCTTAATGGTTTGAATGTAGGTTTAGTATTTCTGCACTTATATATAGTCTTAGATTAAAGTGTGTGTGTGTGTGTGTGTGTGTGTGTGTGTGCGTGTGCCGTGTTATTCCGAGGCGGGGGGCCGTTCCCGGGACACCGCGGAGAACCCAAACCCTTCCCCGAGCGAGAGTCCCGTCACATGTTTAATGTCCTCCAAATGTCCACGAGGTCTCCAGCTTCTGTGTCCCTCACAGCTGATCCAGAGTCAGCGTGGAGCGTCTCGCACGGGGTCGGCCTAAAGGTCACCCGCCGTGCAGCTGCTCGCACTCAGCCCCCCCCCCCCCCTGGCTGCTCGGTGCCGCAGCGCGCGTGTGTGTGTGTGTGCGTTAACCTTTGCCATGCCGATGGAGCTGGCGTTGATCTCGGTGATGCCCTGGTTGGTTTTGTCTCCTCTCTCCCACATCCCGTAATCCTGAGACCAGCCAGAAGGAAAGTTGTTCCATAAAAAATAAAAATAAAAAGATTCATTAATGGATTCGGGAGGTTTGAGTGTCGCCGTGACGACGGGCGAAACACATACGGCCACTTTGTAAGCCGCCTCAATGTAGAACATCAGGTTCTGAACGACGTCCACTTCATCCTGTGTGTAGACGATATGAAGACCTGGAGCGCACACACACACACACACACACACACACACACACACACACACACACACACACACACACACACACACACCAATAAGTCAATAGTCCACAAACTCCTGCAGGTGGAATTAAGACCTTAATGATCACATTTCTTCAACAAAATAAAAAGCACTTCTTCTTCTCTGCTTTGACGGTCTGTGAAAAGGTTTATGTATATTTTTTTGTTTTGCACGTTTACCGGACGCGGTCATCTGAGCGAGGAAGAGGAGGAAGAGCGAGGTGGCGTCGACCTGCAGGTGACCCCACTCGTCGTCCCCGACGACCGTAGCGCAGGTCCCGGTGTTGTACTTGGCGTGCAGCGAGTCCGAGGTGCTCCTGCTGTATTTGAACTTCTCCACTTTATCCAGCTGCAGCGACGGGAAAACCAGGCAGGATGAACACCGACGGCTCCCTTGACCTCTGACCTCTGACCTCTGACCCGGATGAAAGACCTAAAGACGTACCTGTCTCATTATGCCCTGAAGGATGCTTCTCATCAGCTTCACCACACTCTGGAGAAAGACGTCCACATTTGTCAAACGCGTCGCGACCCGGAGGTCACTGTGGACATGAGCAAGAGTGCACACACATGTGCACACACACGCACGCACGCACACGCACACGCACACACACGCACCTGCTCCAGCTCGTAGGCCTTGGCCTTGTCCTCGTCCCGGTCGGCGTTCTTCCTGTAGGCCAGGCTGAGCGCCCACACCGACAGGACGCAGTAGACGTTGTCTCGGACCCACGAGTGCGGCTGGTCCTCGCTGCCCGGCAGAAGACCCGTGACCGGGTCCTGTTGGGCGCGTACAGACGGAGGGGTCAAAGGTCAGCCGGGTAACTGTGCGATGATGGGAGGCGAAGCGGCTCAAAACCAAAAGTGGCTATTTGGTTTTGTTTGGGATCAAAGGAAATGTGGGACTGAGACTTTTATTTTGTCAGCCACAGAATAACATTAGATGCAAACTATTTATTGCTGTATTATTATTATTCTGGTGCATGTTTTCATTTTCTCTCCTGTTTTATTTGGAATTTTGGGAACTAACTAATATTTCTGATCAGTTCTTTTTTCTACAAACTGATGTTTTCTACTTGGAACAACGTTTGCATTGTGTGGAAACATAAAATATGTGTGAGACAAATCCAGTACTTCTTACTGCTTTGAGAAAACTTAATTTAAAGTGTTTTCCATGTGAAGGACAGCGCGTTACCCAGAAGCCCCGTTGCTTCCTGCTGCAGAGAGACGCGACGATCGTCCCCGACAGAAGAAATGCACACGAGGAAATGTGAGCTGTGCAGTTAAGACGAGGAACCGACGGAACCGGAGGAACCGAGTGTAGATTTATTCGTGCTGCCAAACTACTTTTCTTGAGGTTTAATTACAAGGATTTAAAATTGTATTCCAGCTGTCTGACGTCTTTTACAATCAGCTCACGTTCCATCACTGAAAGAGAGAAACGGGCCTCAACGCTGCACGATTAAAGCAGCGAGAGAAGCCGACATGTCAGACCTCCTCCTCCTCCTCCTCCTCCTCCTCTGTGTGTGAAAGCAATAACTCGTGTGTACGGAGCCGTTTGTTTGTTTTGTTTACTCGTGTAACCTTTAATCGAGCCCCCGGCCCCACTGAGCCCTCATTAGCGAGCTGCCCGCTGGCCGCTCGCCACCTCGGGACGGACAGCCTGTCCTCGTCTCCTGTGGAACTACAACATCAAGTAGAAGAGGAGCGAAGGAGGCAGAGTGGACGCTGAGAGGACCCTGAGGGGACGCAGAGAGGACGCTGAGGGGACGCAGAGAGGACGCTGAGGGGACGCAGAGAGGACGCAGAGTGGACGGAAAAATACATTAAAAAGTTTAGAAAGATTTAAAAATAATCAAATGAGGGTGACGGTGATATGTTTTCATTTCAGTGTTATTCTCTTAAACACTTTTTATGCAAAAAAAGGTAAATGTGTTGAGTGAACATAAGAAGTAGTATTTATTATGAATACGTCACAAACACAATAAATAAAAAATGCAGACCAATTTCAAAGTAAACAATATGAAAGCTAAATAAATATATAATAAATAATACGGAATGTTGATATAAAAGGCAAATAGAGCATGCGGTGTGTGTGTGTGTGTGTGTGTCCGTCCGCGTGCCTTTGTGTGTGTGTTTCAAAGAGACTTGATGCGTTGCGCAACGCGCCTCCGCTCCAGCTCCCGCGTGCACTGACAACACGAGAGTCGGTGCTCTCAGTAAACAACAAACAACAACAAAACGACAGCAACATGCACGCACCTGGTGCCTCAGGATGGTTTGGTGCACCATCCGGGCGTAGTTGTCCAGTTTAACGCCGGAGTTGCTCCTGCTCCTCATGATTGACAGGTCCAACGGTTGAGCTCACTTCCAGAGGCGAGGGGGTCGCGGGGGTCGCGGGGGGGGGGGGGTCTTCACCGTGTTCTACGACTTAAATCCGCTGAATCCTCGACGGGGACGTCATCGTTGTGCGGCGCGTCTCGGCGGGCAGAGCGGGCTGAGAGGCTGCGGGTCACGGAAAAGAGTGCTCAAAGGCGGCGGCAGCGGAGGGGGAGGACCCGGCGAGAGCCGTGTAACCCGAAGCCGCGGCAAGCTGGTGCCGGGAAGCGGGAGCGCTACCGGAAGCTATGCTCTGTGGTCTTCAGAATAAAGGTGTCAGCAATACAATGAGATATAATTATCGAATTATTATATTATACGATGCCAAACATGTGTTTTTATGAATATAAAATATATATGTAATTTATATGATAATGTATAGGATATGTATACATGTGTGTCAGAACAATTACAATGAATAATATATAATAACTCACACACAATTTAAAGAAAGCAAATATATACATATGCATATAAATGAATCAATTTAAGTTCACTTCAAAGGAGTAACATTATACCTGGGGATTTGTACTGACAACCAACCAACTCAGTAATGGGACCAGAAATGGACTTCAGTGCTCAGCTGCAAATTTGTATTTTACTTTGAATTCCGTGACCGGAAATAGTAGCCCTCGCTTTGAACAGCTTGACTCTCGGATTAACACACTCCCAGCCCCCCACCGACACACGCTGAGTTTGGACATTATGGCAGAGGAATGTAAAACACTGGTTGAGAACAAATGACCAAACCTAAACAGTAAATCGTGCACAGATATTTTGAAGAATGCAACACACAAATAATACCACACAGCTGTTTTGCAGAAATACTTGATCTACTTGAAAGTGGCTGCAGAAGCCCGCAGATTTAACCAGGAAACAAAAACAGGAAACAACGACGTCAAGTCAACACGTAACGTACATTTAGTAGTTTAGCAGGACACCATCAGTTGTGAAGATTCCGCTCTAAATGTGTTCGGTAATTAGGAACATTATAATGTTTTGGGGGTATGTAGTCCCGGTGAATGAAATGTGGTTAGTGATTGCCAGCTAATTTTGGCGCCCTCTAGCTTTAAGAACAGCGCATTTATTTAACTTCACTGTATGTTTTAAAAACCCCAATTACTTTACAAATACTTTATAACAATTAAAAATATACAGACTAAAACGTGGTTCGTGGTCGTCAATGAGAACTTATCGAGAATGGCAACAAAAAAAGACTACAATAAATCCCAGAGTGCATCACGCGATGTGTGCGTTTCCCTCCGAAAACATCCGCCCGCGGAACGTCGGAGTGGATGTCGGTGACCGTTAGGACCGTTTGATGTAGCTCTTCGTTATTTTGTGACCACAAACTGTCGAAGTGTCCAGTATAAAAAAAGATAAAAATACATTAAAGCGTGTTGTGGTTAAATATATGAATATATACGACGGTATTTCCGTCTGACGTAGCGGCGAGGTGAACTCCGCCGGGGAACCGACTCAACCCGATGGGGAATGTTGACGGTGTAACACCGCACTTCAGAAGAAGAAGAAGAAGACGCCGCCGCTCGAAGTCTCTTCACAGCAAAGAAAACCGTTGGTGCTGAATTCTCTCCCCGCCGATCATTCCTCATAACTCACGCGTCATAAATGAGTCACGGGGGAGCTCGCGATGACGACAGCTGCGGGAAGCGGAGGGTCGCGTACGTCTACAGCCCGGAGTACGTCGAGTGTTGCGACAGTCTGTCCAAAGTGCCGAACCGGGTGAGTCGGATGCGGCGCTAGCCGTTATAGCATTCGTGGTACCCACTAGCTGTTAGCTCTGCTCTCAACTGTTGCTGCTTGGGCTTCATTTCAGGCGAGTATGGTCCACTCACTGATAGAAGCCTACGGACTCCTGCGGCACGTCAGGTGAGTGGCAGCTAACGGCGGGTTTCTAACCTGAACAGAGTTAGCGAGGAGCTTAAAACCCATCTACGTTCGAGATGAAATAGTTTTAACGAACTGTACAGAATCGGTCTGTTTAGCTAGCTGCTAAACCGAGTGCTAATGTAAGTATCGCTCTTACTAAATTGGTTTCAGTCGCAGCACTTTATGTGTCTGAAGCAAACGGGCTTCTGTCAAACTTTAGTTTTGATTGAAACTCCATCACACACCAACGAGGGCGTCCTTCTCATGCCAAACCTCCCAGCATGCACCTGGTGACGCAGAGTCACAGCATTCTCAAAGCGATGTTTATTTGCTCAGATTTTGTGGCTTTTTTGTTTGAATGTCATTCTGTGTATTTCCGTGGCTTCACGCTGAGCTTTCTGAAGCATCCGTTTTGTTCACGCAGTCATTTTCTTATTCCCCCCCCCCCCCCCCCTGCTCGCTTCTCTCCAGCACCATCAAACCTCAAGTGGCCACCATAGAGGACATGGCCAAGTTCCACACAGACTCCTACCTGGAGCATCTTCACAAGATCAGCCAGGACGGAGACAACGATGACCCCCAGTCGGTCGACTACGGCCTGGGTAAGAAAAGCCAAAAGGGAACAAAGATGTCTTCACAGTGGTCGTTGGAATCTCAGGCCCAGCTCCCGGAGGGTGTTGCAGCATATTTTGAGCTGGCAGCTCACTGGAGAACATTCCCTCACACATTTACTGTTTCAACCACACACAGATTTAATTAACAATGTTTTATGTTCTAGCTTTAAGTTGAGTTTTCATACACTGCCACTTTATCGGCAGCAGAGGGCGCTGTAACACCGTCAGAGATCCCAGCGTGGTTTGTTGTTCTTGGATGAGCTGCCTCCACCTCCTGTCTTACAAAAGTTTCCGTTTATGACTCTAGAACAATCCTCAAGTTCCACCCTGCGGTTTTGAGTTTCCTTGACTCGTTCCCTAGATTGATTCTCACCCTCTTCGTGTCCTCGACTCGTCCCTCCCTCGCTTACCTCTCCCGGGTCCATCTCGTGACACGAGCTACCTGCTCCACCTCCTTTTCTCCCATCAGATCAGTTTTCTCTGTTCCGTCCTTTTTGCCTTGTTTTTTCCTCTTCTTTCTCTTATTATTTACAGCCCATTGGTTTAATTGATTCAGCCTTAAGATAAGTGTATTTATGTTAAATGAGACGCGTCTCTTCCTCTCCAGGTTACGACTGTCCGGTGTCGGAGGGGATATACGACTACGCGGCGGCAGTAGGGGGCGCCACGCTCACGGCAGCCCAGTGTCTGCTGGACCAAAAGTGTGAGGTGGCCATCAACTGGGCGGGGGGGTGGCACCATGCCAAGAAGTAAGTCCCCCTGAATGTGTACTGAGAACACGCACACACACACGCACGCGTATCACACTGTGTTACGTCCCCGTCCGTCTCCACAGGGACGAGGCGTCGGGTTTCTGCTACGTGAACGACGCCGTGTTGGGAATCCTCAAGCTGAGGGAGAAGCACGAGAGGGTCCTCTACGTGGACGTCGACCTGCATCACGGAGACGGTAGGCACGGAAACGAGGGGATCGAACCCTTCCGCATTATTACGTCTAGGTGGATATCAACACAAAGCAACCAGATCCGCATCTTCGTTTCTCCTCGTCTCCCTCCAGGTGTGGAAGATGCCTTCAGCTTCACCTCCAAAGTCATGACCGTCTCCCTGCACAAGTTCTCCCCTGGATTCTTCCCAGGTCCTCCCCCGCAGATACCCACGTGCATGTTAGCGTTTATGTGCTGTGAGAGGGCGGGCAGTAAGACCGGTGTGTGCGTGCTTAGGTACAGGGGACGTGTGTGACACGGGCCTGGGTAAAGGCCGCTGGTACGCCGTGAACGTCCCGCTGGAGGACGGCATCAAGGATGACCGATACTACCAGATATTCACACGGTACACACGTGGCTCACACACACACACACACACACACTTATGCCATGTTTGAGTCAAGGATCCCCTTCACCTTCCCAGCATGCATCGCCGCTCGCTAACAACCTGTCCGCTTCTGACACGTTGCAGCGTGATGCAGGAAGTGCGAGCGCAGTTCAACCCGGAGGCGCTGGTGATGCAGCTGGGCGCCGACACCATGGCGGGGGACCCCATGTGCTCCTTTAACATGACCCCGGTGGGGGTGGGCCAGTGTCTGCAGCACGTGCTGGAGTGGCAGCTACCTACACTGCTGCTGGGAGGAGGTGCGCTTGTTGTTGTGTGTCCGTGTTTACCAATCTGATGTGTTTCATGTGTGTATATACGAGCTAGTGCTCCCAATGACAGGGAGATAATGTCGTATGTCCCCCGTGTTTGTGTTTGCTTTGAATCTCAGGGACTCCGCTGTTTGTGTACGATGACACACACACACACACACACACACCCTGCTCTGTTCCAGGCGCTGAAGATGGCTGCTACTTCATACACAATGAAGCCATTTTCCTCGATGCGATCCCACCTCTCTTCCTCTCTGTCCCGCATACTTTCTGTCCGTTATGTCCTCCCCTCTTTCTCGGTTGCTGTCGTCCTCTTGATTTCACGCATCTTCTCTTTGTCGTCTGTCTGAGAGAAACACACAGTTTAGCAACTTCGCTTCTAGTTTGTTCTCACAACTCGGACACCAGGGGCTCAATTTGCCGACACTTATTCTCTTTATTATTCACTTATTTTCTCCCCATGTTTCTCTTTTTTTATCTCCTTCCCTTGTCTGGACTTTTTTGTTTGTTTCATCCTTTTAATTGACGATGTTCGCTGAGATAAAAGTTCACAGTAGAACTTGAGGTTTGCGTCTCCGGTGTGACACATGGCGGTGTTTCCTCCCCCCCCCCCCAGGAGGTTACAACCTGGCGAACACGGCTCGCTGTTGGACCTACCTGACGGCGGCGGTGCTCGGGAAGACCCTCTCCTCCGAGATACCGGACCACGAGGTACCACATCACTCGCCCTCTCTCTCTCTCTCTCTCTCTCTCCTTCGGCCGCCCGGCGCGCACATTCTCATGTTCCCACGTGAAAAACAAACGCGCTCATTCATTGTGCTGTCGCACAAAATCACAGGCTAAAAAAAACCCCCCCACACAAACACACCCCCTTGTGTTCACTGTCTGCTGAGTCACCCCATCTAATCAAAGATGGCCGCCTGCATCTCAATAAAGGGGTTTGTCTGCAGGTGTGTGTGTGCGTGTGTGTGTGCGTGAAGGGAACTAGTGTTGACAGTTCCTCTCTGTCTGCCTCATCTAACAGGCTCTTCTCTCTCCGTCTCACTTGGCATGACGGTTGAATTGGATACAATTAGGATTAAAGGACGAATCCAAACTTTGATGAGTCGCTGATATTTGGCTCCATTTTGTCAACACGTTACGGAAGTCACTTCCCTTCCTGTGCGTCCTTACATCGGCGCTCCTTGTTGTTGTTGTTATTGAGGTATGTTGGTTTGTTTAGGCTCTTGTAGAGGCCTGTCAATCGCAATAAGCTCCGCCCTAAAGCAGGAACCCTCTAAATGACCACAAGTACACAATGCAGTCTGGCTTCATTCCTTTTCTCCAGTTCCCTGACGTTGCTCCGTCTCCGTGAACCATAAACACTCTTAAGTTAAACTTAGTGTTTCGACGTGATCGGGATGTAAACAAATAAACCGACTTCGTGGAAACACTTCTCGGATTTGCCTCCGGAGTGATGGAGACACCCGGTGATCTAATAGAAGAGACGTGCGTGATCTCCAACGTTGACGTGAAGCTGAATGCCGAATCAAATTCACTCCTCAGAAGAGCCGTCCGCCTCCTATATTCTCTCTCTCTCTCAAAGAGACTCTTTCTCCTGCCGCTGATTTTGGACAAATGTAATGAATAGCTGTGTGTGTGTGTGTGTGTGTGTGTGTGTGTGTTCTGACTGTGATGAAGGTGCCTCTTGTTCCTCCTTGTCAGCGTCCAATGGCCCTAAATAGCCTTTGACCTCATTAAGAAGCACTCACTGAAAACAAAGCAACTATCAGTCCGGGCAGCTGCCACAGACGACAAAGATGAGGAGACACGCACACACACACACAGACACACACTTCTTCAAAGCAACAAATGATCTAATGGATTCCTTCAACTTCAATGTTGCTTATTGGCTTTCAAATGTAGTAAGTCGTCTGTTTTAAAGGTCGTTTTTCTAACTAGTGTTGAAGTCCTGCCCAAGTCATTACAGGTGTGTGTGTGTGTGTGTGTGTGTGTGTGTCCCAGCCTGTGCCCGTTGTGCTCGATAAGAGGGGCATTTATCCATGATGACCAAGCAAAGCTGAAGTTCCAGCAACACGGGGAACAAAAACTACCTTTGTACCCTTTTGTGTGTGTGTGTGTGTGTGTGTGTGTGTGTGTGTGTGTGTGTGTGTGTGTGTGTGTGTGTGTGTGTGTGTGTGTGTGTGTGTGTGTGTGTGTGTGTGTGTGTGTGTGTGTGTGTCCACCATGCTCTACTGTAGAATGAATACACACATTCATGACAGATAATGGACTAGTGTGTTTTATAGCATTTGTTTGTGTGTTTCTTTGATAAGTTGGCCCTAATGTGGAGGAAACAATGATGCCCAAATGGGAAACTTTCCCTCACAAAGTCCCACAGAGTAAAAGTGGAATAAATGCTTTCATGTTTCCTCCTATGAAGAGTAGAGGGAGTCTGTTCTGGTTTGAGAGTGTCTAACAAGACCAGACTGCTTTACGGTCTGTGTGACTCTACACGGACCATCGTTTACTAAGTGAACATCACGTTGTGTTGAAGACTTGACACTGAGACCATAAACTGATGTTTACAACGTTTACTGAGGGAATAAATTAAGATTATGGGGCCAGAGTCGTCGCCCCCTGCTGGTCACTGCATAGAATGCAGTTTGTGAGCATCGCAAGCCAGAAATGTGTCCTTCACGAAAACCTAAAATAATAAATGATGCACCCTTTATTTTCAAACTGTTTGTTGAATCTACTCAAAACTCGCTTAAATCCCCAAGCATTTGTTTTGGTTTGATTTTCTTTAGAATATTTTGTAGAAAGTGTTTGTTTTTCATTTCCTCTCCGTACGCAGAGGGCGAGTCACACAAACCGCAGGACCATCGGTTAAAAATAGAGAAACAAAACATCAGTCACATTAACAATAGTGCCGTAATATTCTCTGATTACCAGACTAAATATTACCCTGCAGATCACCCCCCCGGTGACCCGCTCCTATCACACCTACTACACATCACACTTTGACAAAGTGCCTTTTGTAGTTGGAACCGGGACTCGAGCCGCGGGGGCGACTAGTCGCTGACCCCGGTTGACTTGTATTGTCTGATAGCAGGGAGCTCATCGGGATCGACCCCACAACTCCACAAATAAGCTCTCAATATGTATTTGTTCCAATATGAACCCGTACATATCTATAGAGGAGCTGCTGGGAGCAAACTGGGGGGAGACGAGCAAAAGGTTTGTGTAATGTCACAGGAATATGTGCCGTCTCCGAGGGACGCGCAGGAAGGGACGGCGTCTCTGCTCCCAGATTGGCAGAAGGAGGGAAGCGTCCCGCCTCTCTACTTCCTCTTTTCCTGTCTGCGGACACTTCCTGTCCCGCCCCTCGCCGCCGTCGGGGATGTGTTGGCTCCCAGAGTTGCTGGGCTCAATCGCCGGAAACGTCAGCGTGCGTACGTGCGTGCGTGCGGCCGAGGGGAATTTGTCTGTTGACTAAATGACATTGAAAACGTTCTGTGAAGAAGCTGATCGTTCTGCATGAAATCGAAGCAGGACGTGGATCCCGTCAGTTTAACATGTATCATTAATACGTTGATTCGTAACACAGACACTTTTCTGCTGAATCGAAGACGTTCTTCAAACTTCATGCAGGCTCGTCTGGTTGAATCTCACCCCCCAGGCAAACTGCATTTGATGCCTTAAAAGGAAAAGTGACGGATGAGCCCATTTGATTGACGTGATTTGGGCATCGGGACGCTTTTCTTTCCCGGTCGATACTTTCGGTGTCCTCGTCCCCGCTGAGGTCACTTGCTTCATTCATCGTCTTCTTCTCTTCCTCTTATTCTACCGGCCCGTCACCAACGAGACGAGTTCACCAGAGGAACGTCTCCTCAGAGTTTCTCTCTCGAGCTGCCCAGGATTTTCCAAGTCAAACAAGCGGGAAGAGTGTGTGTGTGTGTGTGTGTGTGTGTGTTTTGCTGGACAGCAGGAGACGGAGCACTGGGTTCATGGGAAACCATTGCGGGCGTGTGTGTGTGTGTGTGTGTGTGCTCAACATGAGAGGAACCACTCTCATGTTGAGCTCCGCAGAGGCCGGAGGTAAGACACAGAAAGTCATCGGAGATAATTGGAAACAGACACACACACACACACTTAAAGACACCATGGATATTGGCTTGTAGGCTTGTATTCACGTAAGCAAATATCAGCAAACTTTTCACACAAACACACACACACACACTTACCTTCATCTACACACAAACTAGCATTCTGCACACACACTGCATTCCCTCTCTCTGACTCACACACACACACACACACACACACACACACACAGGGCTATTAAACAAAGACAGAGTTGTCTTTGTCTTTCAAGTACACTAAAGTATACTCCTACTGCACGTTGGCTCAGCTCTCTGTGTGTGTGTGTGTGTGTGTGTGTGTGTGTGTGTGTGTGTGTGTGTGTGTGTGTGTGTTTGTTGCCCACACAGACGTTTTCTCTAATGACGTCCATCTAATCCTCCTGAAGGGCTTCGGTCCAGAACGAGATATTTCTCGTCTTAACCAAAACGGTACGAGGCGTCCGTGCAGAAATCATCACGGGATGTTTGCAGGATCCCTCGGCCCGACTTACAGGAGCAGGTCGCCTGCTTGTTTTGAGCGGCTCCTCCAGCGCCATCAGACATGCCGGCGCGCTTGCGGCGGTCGCGGCCCTCGGCGCTCGCGGCCCTCGGGCGTCTGGTTTTGCTCGCATGGCACCGAGTCACGGCCCCGAACACAATCCCTGCAAATATGCTCTGCGGGTCTCTTGGCTTGTGCCTGAACCGGCGCTCTGGATCGCCACCTGCGTTTTTTTTGCACGTACGCGCATATCGGCTGGCTCCGCTCACGGGGCGGCGCGAGATGCCAGGAGCCGCTGGTCTGTGCCGAGACCGTCTCTTCTCCTTCTGGCTGCGGACGTTTTGACTGATATGTGGTTTCTCTCTTCTGCGTTCTGCTTTTCATTTATTTCCCGTACGTGACCCCGACCGGCCCGCCAGTGCGGCTCTGAGACGTCACATGACCCGAAAGAAACTCGTGTCCATCTCAAAGTGTCCCATCACACTGGTGTCTCAGGCCCGAGGTCCTGACGGTCCCCTCTCACGCCACCCGTGAGCGTCACGTTTGTGGTTCCGGGACGAACCTCGGCTGGGGGAGGTGGTTTCGTGCTAAGTGCTAACGAGCTAGCACGAGGGGCGTATCTCTTTGATTACTGCTACTTTTGCTCTCACGGCCCACGGGTTCCTTCTGTATCGCTGCGTCCTGCAGCGTCTGTTCCCCGCGGGATGAGGGAGGCGCTACGTGTCCGTCCACTAAAGGGCTGTTTTATTTCCACCGACAGGCTCGAGTGTCTGACTACGTTGTGGAAATAAAATGGGTCTGTTTCTTCGCTCCGAGAAATCTCCTCCTGGAATCTTGTGGCCTCAAGCCACATTCCAGAAATGAGCTCAACATTCAGCCACACGGCGTTAAAAATCTCCCAAGACGACTGTAATCTTGTAACTGTGAGCCGCCACGTCAGATACAGCTTCACACACGTCACCGATCTGTCCTCAACGTCCCAACAAACGTTGCAGCCGAGCAGCTGTGCTCCTGCAGGCAGCGAGCAGAGCCGCTGAAAGTGGAGAAAAGAGACATTTAGAAACATCTGTCAATCTACAAGGTGTCCTAATCATCGCTGCGATGTCCAGTTCTTCACAGAGTACGGACCTGACTACTCGCTGGAGATCAGCCCGAGCTGCCGGCCGGACCGCAACGACACCAAACACCTGGACCAGGTCCTCAGCACGATCAAAGGTGTGTGTGTGTGTGTGTGTGTGAAGCCCTTTTGTCTGCACGGCTCTCTTCATGTCTGCTTTTGTGTCTCTTCTTGTTTCTATACGTCTGTGTGGGATGAAAGTAGGACTTGTTCTTTCTGTTTTCCCTCCCTGTGGCTCTTCACATCCTTTCGTGTGTGTGTGTGTGTGTGTGTTTAGCCATGTGGTTGATCCCCAAAGCTGACGGCGCCCAGCGGGGGTCCTCGCTGGGTGAACCCCTGGCGAAAAGTTGAGATTATTGTGAGGACGGGTGAAGTCGGAGCGAGGGGGGGGTTGCGGCGTCGGCGTCTACGAATGGGGTTCATCTTCAGACCGCCGTGATCACGGCGAGACAAAGTGCCGACGGCAGCGTTTCGGCGGAGCTCCTCCTCTGCTGGCGGCGAGCGGCCGCGGCGAGAAGAGGAAGCCAAGACGAGGGGAAAACAAATGTTATCCCCATTAAAGCGGACATGGCATCAATTAGCGGCTGAAAAAACCCCGACACGAGTTTAAACGGATCGTTTTACTGGTGCAGAGGAAAAGAAAAACGCCGGCTTCATCCAGCGAGCTCTCCTTCAAACCCGGCTCACCTCGAGTCGGGGGAACGGGAGTTCACTGGCCGAGGCTCGGTTGGCGCGCCGGCTCGCCGCCACCAGGAGGGGCCGAGAGTAATCGCTGGTTCGCAGTCATACGGCTTCTATTAGGGGCGACTGAGGGGAGGAGGAGGAGGGAAGTTTGCGGATGAGCGGAAACGTCTCGTTGTGCAGAGATGCATTGACTTTGCATGTGTTTATTCCCATCATGCACCTCTCCAGACCCCGTCGCAGCTGCTTCACGTTCCCTCTCGTTCGGTTCTCTCATGTCCTTCAGAATAGAAGCGAGTGACGTCTCCACGCGGCTGCTGAGCCACCGACAAGTGACGCCTTCTAAATATCTGAATACTTTGGGCCGCTGTCTCTGATTTAAAGAAAGACCCACAAGTCTGATGCG
Organism: Gasterosteus aculeatus; assembly: GCF_964276395.1. NCBI lineage: Eukaryota > Metazoa > Chordata > Actinopteri > Perciformes > Gasterosteidae > Gasterosteus > Gasterosteus aculeatus. The sequence continues at coordinate 1,547,513 of NC_135694.1, read as the reverse complement.
CACAAATGAACACACACACACACACACGCACGCCTCCAGGCCAACACACACATGACATCATCGGGGTGGATAAGTGTTTCTCTGGCTTATAAACATCGCTTTCCCCGAATAACTGGGCTGTGTGCGTTTGTGTGCGTGTGTGCGTTTGTGTTTTGTCTGCTGGCACCAAACACGCTGCTTGTAAACATTTCAGTCTACAAAACCTGCACAATATGAGCTCATTGCTGCTGTTTGCTGGTACGTAATTTTAATATAAAGATCTTCTCATCGGTAAGATCAGCGGGCCGAGGCCGCGCCAGGCGTAGGAGCGTATTCGGTCTACGCGTCACCGGAGTTCGTCGCGGTTACTCACCGCCCACATTCATGCACCGCGTTGTCACCTCCACAAGTCAGAATATTGATGTAAATGTGCGTTTTTAGCCCTGAAAATGAATTGTCCTTCTTTTGGATCGTCGGCCACTTCTGCTCTTTCAGCTACTTGCTGACGTCGGCGCTCTTAACTGCTCCGCGTCCTCCTCCTTTTGTCCCCTCGGTTTGAAAAGCGGCGGATCAGTTTGAGCAG